>NC_062966.1:1724560-1748248 GCF_023119035.1 Salvia hispanica | reverse complement strand
CTTTTTTGTCCGTTCCTAAAAATTTGTCATCTTTCACTTTTATTATTTTTAGTAGTGGACCCTACATTTCATTAATTCATTAGCACTCACATTTTATTTTAAAACTAATATATAAAAGTAGGACCCACATGTCACTAACTTTTTCAACTCACCTTCTATTATATTTCTTAAAATTTGTGCCCGATTAAATGATGTTAAATTTTAAGGGACGGAGTATGATAGAAGTTTGTCATATGCAGTAGTTTACGCTCTCTCTCTCTCTACATTGATGAGAGCTCACAGCCTCACACTCGAACATCATCCCTCAAAGCATATATATTTGTTTAATTCGCCAAAACATGATCACTTTGTTTGATAGAAAGAAGGGCATGAGGGGTCCTTGGGAGTTGGGGCCCGGGCCTTTTGAGATATACCGATAGTACTAAGTATTCATAAAATACTTAACAAATATATATGTAGCGTAGTTGATTTCGAGTTAGGATTGCTAACCTGGAGAGAGTAGGTTCGAACCCTGTCGTGTGACATTTTCAATTCATTTATGTGTTTTTTATTTACTCACATTACTAAAATTTTCCATAACCAGGATTAATTCATTTTTCCAATTCTCATAGTTAATTCATTAGCTTGTAATTAATGTATTTAATTTGCAATTGATCGATTTGAATTTTGCGGATATCAATTTTGTGAATCGCAATTGATCGATTTCAATTTTACGAATTGCGAGTGATTGATTTCAATTTTGCGAATTGCACTAGAACTGGTTTGTTGAGTTAGAGCATCTCCAACAGTACTGCAAAACCTAAAATGCAGTAGGATAATCTCTCCAACAGTACTGCAAAACCAATCTCATTATAGGTTTTTGAAGAAAAAATACCTATTTTTAGGTTTGCACTAAAAGTATACCAAAAACACTTTTCATAGTTTGAGTAATTGCATTCAAGTCCAAATCAATTCATATTTAACAAAATAGAAGAAGAGAAGGATAGAAGAAGATAAGGAAGAGAAATTAAAATACAGAGAAAAAAAAAATTTACAGATTGCAGAAAGTGACGTGGTGAAGATGAAAATGTGAATTAACCTAATTTAATCTTATTAATATTTGATTTAGTTATTAAATGGGTTGGCTCATATTAATATTATATTATTCAATATATTGGAAAAAAACCATCTATTATTTATGTAAGAGCCGTCCCTTTTTTCCTACGGAACCCAATTTTATTATATAGTTTAATTACTAACGGTACATATAGTATGAAAATAATAATTTTATTAGTTAATTAAATACCATACGGACATTAATATATTCAAATAAAATATGCTATCAAATATAACAAAAATAGTTAAACATTAGTAATTAAAACAATACATAAAATAAAAATAGAAGACTAATAATTAAAATTGCAACAACTAATAAAAACATAATCTAATAATAACCCGGTAAATCTTATATTATACTATTATTTAATTTAATTTAAGATATTGACAAAGTGTCATGGGGTTAGTGTGTAATTTAGATAAAATATATAGCTATGATTGAAAAGTTTAAAAAGTTAGTGGGTGAAGAATATTTTTTTGGGTTTGAGTTTAGTGTAAATGGTTGGAGCAAAATCAATATTTAGTGTGAGATTTACACTAAAATAGGTTTGCGTAGGAATGATTGGAGATGGTCTTAATTGAGTGGATTCGCGGTGAAATGCAGGCTTATCCTTCTAGGTATGACAGTTCCGACTATAGCTCGAGCTGTGTCAAGAAGCTCTGCCGCTGCCACCGCTCCCTGCGGCGGTGGATTGGGGGGTTAATGCGTCGATGCATTCATTTTGCAATGTGTTATGTGATCAGAAAGGGGCAGAAGCTTGAATATCATGGACCTCTCTTCCATCAAATTTACATCTCCAACCATCCCCAAAAACCCAAATTTGCAGTTCAAAACACCTCCAACCATGCTGCAAATCGCATCCCAAATCGTCCTTTTTTGCATTTTTTGAATAGTGATACGCCAAAGATGCAGTAGCACTGTAGCTACTGCATTTCACTTTTTGAAGTTCCTGGAAATTGCACTTGGCTCCTTCATCCTTTGTATTTTCGAATGGAAGTAACGACCATGGAGAATTGTAGATGGTTGAAGAAGTTAGAAGTTGTGAAGGAAATTTTGAGATGCAGAGAAGAGAAAACGAAAAATCAGAGAAGGGGAAGAAGATAGCGGCTCTCGGAGAGAGAAAAAATTAAGTTTAGAATATCTTTAATGGCATGGGCTAATTAAACCACCTCCAATTAAACATATGTGGAGTATTTATTTTTGGATTTGAGAATCGAAGATAGGCTAATTAATTATTAATTATATGTATAATGTAATGATGTATAATATTTATTTGTTTTAGGACGGTATTATTTTCAAAAAGTTAATTGATATTTAGTTTATTTTATATAAATTATTAGTATTAATTATTTATTTTGTGTGATTTGTGAAATTATATTAAATATAATTTGTTAAATAATTTATTGAGTATTAGTTATTATAATTTGAAGTTAGTGTATATTTTATTGAATGCATAATATATTTAATATAAATATATTATTATAAATAATTGTATCAAATATTTAATTATATTTTGAAAAAATATTGACAAAGTGGGGTGAACGTGTAATTTAAATAAATATGTAGTTAAGATTGAAAAGGCAAAAAAAAGTAGGTGAATATGGAATATCTTTTGGGTTTTGGGTTTGGTGTAAATGGTTGGAGTAGAATTATTATTTGATGTGACAGAACTGAAAAAATGAATTTGAATTTGGTGTAAATGGTTGGAGATGGCCTAGTCAATCATGGAAAGGAAATCCATTAAACAGATTATTGCTTTCATAATATGTAAACAAAGTGATTAAAATGATTAATTTGGTCAAAATTCGATTTAAACACGTTGACTGTTAATATTTGATAGATCCATTAGTTTTGGACTGATTATGATCCAAGTTGAAATGTTTGGGATGCACCAATTCAAAACATAATGTCTAAGACCAAAATCGTATAAAGACCATATAGTTTAGGACCAATTTTGGCATTTACTCTTGTAACAATAACTCCTATGCACCATCAAACTTGCAGCAAAATAATATAAACCAACAATACAATAATATTCATGTGGGACTAGTTTATGTTGGCAATTCTTTTTTTTAAAAAAATGAGTTCTAATATTTAGCAATTTTTTTGGCTAAAACAAATATTCAATGGAATTTCCAATTCTAATAGATCTTGTTGTGACGTTTTGGTTTAAAACGGAACAAATAAAATATAATTCACAGATAGGTTAAAATCGTATAGTAAGTTAAATGAGTTGTTACATCAAATTTGTTATAAAGTTAAATGTCAATCATATGAAAGTTATATAAGCTCTTTTGGAAATGAAAAAAAAAACTTATGATATCCTACTATAGTGGTTAGTTCATCAACATTGGATCGGGGAAATAATTGTCGATTCAAAGCATCACGGTCTAAACATTTTAAATACTTCAGAAAACATAATTCGCAAATTTAACACGGTTTAAATCTAAATATTACTCAATGTTTCAAAATTAATTCAATACTAAGAAAATAAAATTGAATTGTATTCCAGTTCCCGGTTAGGAACCGGAACCGGTTTTGTTTAAAAAAAATAATGATTTTATTTTGAATAACCTCTTCTGTGATTGTAAATTTTCTATGTTACTTTATCTACTTTTTTCATAATTTATTACACATATTATAGTTTGGTTTCAAATTAATTTTTAAAATATAATACTATTTCATATTTTAGTAAATATTAACTTTATTATATAAGTAATATGGACATTTGGTATTTTAAAATGGAATTATATCATTAAGGATGTGTATATCTAGGGGTGGGTAGGTACGGTATACCTTACCGAAACCACCATACCATATACCTTACCGTAAATACGGTATGCGAAAAAGTCATACCTTTACCTTACCAAAGTTTTCGTTATACCGAACTTCGGTATACCTTATTTTCGGTATGACGAATTTGTTGGAACAGATATACTAAAAAGCATTTTTCGAGTTTATTTTGAATTTGATAAATTGCTTGTATATTGTAAACACTCTTCATTTAGTGAGAATAATAAATGTTTTCTTCATACTGTGTATTTTACTTTAATGGGTATTGACCGTATTTAATTATATATTAAATTATATAATTAAAACGCCGGAAAGTAAAATCAGTCTAAGTCTTCTACATTGAAGGTTGGGTCGTGGAACAGGTCATCACAGTAGGTGGCCCAACCGGTACCTTGTAGAAGTAAAACTTTTTCACAACCTAGATAGGCTTTGGCTACCTATCGTGAAAGGTTGCAGTGTCCATCCGAAAGTCGTCTTTACCTTGAGAATGACTAGTGACACTGGTGTGGTATAGCATTGAATGGATCTAAAGTATAGACACGTCTTTGTTGCTATCTACTGTAAGACGATCTCTTGGAGATTTAATATTTCCTAATCTTTGTAAAAGTATAGGACACACGTTATTTAATCATACGCTGCTTTGACTTATCAATAGGTGCGGGTTTTTCGTAACCCAATATTCATGATATCTTGGGTAGTGGTAATTAATAACTAGTATGGTGTCAGTTTTATTATTACATTGAATCGTGTGCCTGTGTGGTTTGACTATATCCCCAAGAGGTGTTCGAGAGAAGTTCTATTATTCGGAAACCCGGCCGGTTTGGATTTAATCCAAGAATAAATAGAAAAGGAAAAGTATATTTTGATATACATCTCGTACTAGACAAACTCTTGGAAATAAAAAGATATTAATTAATTTAAAGTCTATAGCAGACTACAAATTAATTAATGGATATAGAAAGTCTTAGACACGGGAAATAATATATTAAAGAGGTTAACCCGGATTGCTTGTAATCACGGATTGGATGGGCGGTCAGTATTTCTTCGATAGTGGCACAAGAAATATTTCATTAGCCTTATATTGAATTATGGGTTATAATTTAATTAGTAAAGAAGGTCCAATTGGGGAGGCCCAATCCAAGCCCCATAGATCCCTAACCTAGCCCATCATAAACTCTATAAATAAGGATGTAAGGAGAGGAGACAAAAATAACACAAAACCCTAGCCTCCACACTTGGAATTTTCGGCCCTCTCTCTCTAATAGAGGAACTCGAAATTCCTCTTTGTGTGTTCTTGGTTTTTCTTGTCTTCTCCTTCAAGATCCTTATAATTTCTAAAAGATTCCTCCCACAAGGAATTTAGATCTATAGAGTTAATGGTCATAGGTTAGAAGATCTTTGGTCTTGCATTCACAATCAAGCTTCAAGATCCACACGTGGAGAAGTAGCAAGCCACTTCGATTATTTGGAGAATCATTATTGTAAGTATTCAACATCATAATTTAATTTAAACTATGTGATTAATTGCGCAATTATATGTCTCTACATGTTCAAGCATGAAATTGAATCGATCTACATAATCTCCTAAATAGATTCTTTTGTGGATTTATTTAATTTGCAATTTCCGTTGCGACTACCCCCAACAGAATTTCCATACCGATACCTTACCTCATTTTCGGTATATTGTACCGAAGTTCGGTATACCTGACTTTCAACATCATTTATAATAGAAAATTAGAGTTTTTAGAATATTATTTATATTTTATAATTTTAAAAATAAATTAAATATAAATTTATTCATAATTATATTTATATTTCAAAATATATTTTATAATTTAAAAATATATAAAATATATTTTATATATAATTGTGTTTATATTTTTTGTGGTATATACCTTAGTTTACGGTATATACCTTAGTTTACGGTATATACCTTAATTTACGGTATATACCGAATTTCGGTATGCAGCGGTATATTGCGGTATTTGAAAATTCATACCGTTACCTTACCGGAATCTTTCACCGAAAGTCACGATATACCGAGAATTCGGTATTTTCGGTTCGATAAGGCCGGTATTTCGATATTTCGGTATTTTTCCCCATCCCTATGTATGTCAGTAGGAAATTGATGTTTCGTTTGTTTAATTATGGGAAAATTCAGATTTAATCTTATCGACTATCGTATATTGTCACAATTTAATCATAACTAATTTTTATTTATGGTTAGTTCAGATAGATTTCAAATTTCTATTGAATTTTAAGTTTAACATGAATTATATTAATAGTCCTACTCTGTTCAATATCAGAAATTATACCATAAACATGTCAAAAATTAAACCCTATTATTTTAATCACCATTCATATTAATATTTTATCAAATTTCTATTGAATTTAATATTTACATTAATTGCATTAATAGTCCTATTCTGCTATTCAATATCAGAAATCATACAATAAATTAATATGTCAAAAATTAAAGCTTACCATTTTAATCACCATTCATATTAATATTTTATCACAAATTCTATACACCTGATACTGATATAATGTATGTGGGCATCCTTATCTTGTCTTCAATATCGCATATAAAACTCAATAATAAAATGTTGATTAATTACTCTATTCTTTGTGCAAATATTTGGATACAATAGTGAACATCTGCTGGGCCAATAAAATATTAAGTAGTCCTAACTAATCTTCAGTAGCAATTTATGATATACCAAGAAATTAAATTCCCTATTCCTAGAGCTTACAAAACTTATTATAAAAAGAAAATTAAAAATCAAGGTAATCAGTAACCAAAAATAGTACTAGAAAAAAGAAAATCAGAATGAAAATTAGCAATATTATTTCAGTAGAGAAAATAAAACCCTCTTCTTCACCAACACCTCCTCACCTTAGAGTTTACAACATTTCTTTGCTAGATCAAATTGTGCTTGCTATATACGTCCCCGTAGTTTTATACTACTTGGGAAACGACAGGAGTGACAAAATACAACATCTAAAGGAGTCACTATCTCAAACTCTGGTCACCTTCTATCCCTTTGCCGGAATTATCAGAGATGCTCTCTCTGCAGACTGCAACGACCAAGGCCTTCCATTCTCTGTCGCCAAAGTAAAGGCCCGATTGAGCGATTTTCTACAAAACCCTAATGTTGAATTGACGAAAAAGTTCTTTCCTAGAGAGGAGAAATCACCAGGTTCGGGTGATACCGTAATGCTGATTCAGTTGAACTGTTTCGATTGCGGTAGCATAACCTTGTGTATCAAGTTTCATCATATAATTGCAGACATGGGTTCAGCCTCGACATTTCTCCAACGTTGGGCAGCCAATGCACAGGGATTAGGGTTTGCTCCCTTGAATCGTATAGCTCAATCTTCCTTTCCACAGAAGCCCTCACTGCCAAACAACTTATTGTTGGGGTTTGTATACTAAAAGATGCTTCGAGCGTACATGCTTTTGTACAGTCAGCTTGTGCATGTATACGAGAAACGCCACGTCCACTTGTTTACCTAATTATGAGAATAAATAATATAATATAATGGTTTATTATTGAAATATGATAAACAAGTCTACGACTTTTTACTAAGAAGGTCAAGTAGAGAAATTCGATGAATCTCCTCATGAGTTTTCCAGTAGGATACTTGGCCAGATCTAGTAAGAAGAAAAACGTATTCACAACCTAGATAGGCTTTGGCTACCTATTGGTACGGTTGCGGTGTTTGTGATAATTCTCTCTTACCTAAGACGAGATTAGTAACACCGGTGTGGTAAAGCACTGAAAGGATCTAATATGAAATGTATTCTTTATTGCTATCTACTGTAAGAATATATTTCAGAAATTTTAGTATTTTCTAGTCTATGGAATTAATATCAATATTGTTTATTCAGTCATATGCCACTTTGACTTATCAATATGTGAGAGTTTGTATTTAACTCAAGTTCATGATATCTTGGGTGGTAGTAATTGAATAACATGAAGGTATTGGAATATTATTTCATAGAATTCGCGTGCCCAGTGTGGTCCCTAAGGGGTGATCCCCAAGAGGTGTTTGAAAAAGGAATTTATTATTCAGAAAACTGCGCAGTTGGAATTTATTCCACGAATAATAAATAAAGTTTCAAACTAGAAAAACTCTTTGGAGAATTAATTTAATACTAGTCACATAGCAGACAAAAGAATTAAATTGACGGATCAAGATAATCTTAAACATGAGAAATATTATAAAATAAAATGGACCCAAATTATTTGTAATTTGGTGATTTAAGTGGGAGTGCAATATTATTATTTAGTGGAACAAAATAATATTTCATTGATAATATATTAAATCATGGGTCATTTGATTTAATTAGTAATTTATCTAATGGGTGAGCCCAATACTTAAATCATTCCATGGATCCCCTTACTAGCCCATTAAGTCTATTATAAATAGTGAGGAGTATGGAAAACCCTAGCACACCACACAATACACAACACACACTAAACCCTAACCCTAGCCGCCATTCTTGGCATCTCTCTCTCTCCGTCTTGGCTCGATTTCGTGCCTAGCACGTGGGATATTTAGGGTTCTTGTTTTATTCTTGATCTATCCTAATTCATAGGATTAGATCGAGACAATCTCGTGTTTTTTGTTTGGTTTTCCTAGATCTCTTCAAAGCTATTTGTTGATTATCCAAGATCCGCCCACACGGATGGATGATCAAGGACAAGGGAATAATACGGAAGATTCGTGGTCGATAAACCAAGAATCTCCGGGTGGTGTAGCTAGCAACGTCAATCCAATGTCGGATTATGAGGTAACATTTAATTCACGTCGAATATGCATGTTTATGTGAATATTTGATGTGTGTTCTATAGATCTATGTTTATTGCATGAAATTGGAATCGAATGCATAATCATCACCTAAATAGATCCGTTATGGACCTTTTTATTTTCCGTGTCTTCCGCTACGGTAGTCCCAACACTTATTACCATCCAACTTGCTAGGAAAATACTTGAGCGCCGAGAAGTTTGCGGTGAGAAGGTACATTTTTTATGCCTCTGTCCTATCCATTCTCAAGGCCCAAACGAGCAGCTCCCGAGTGAATGTGGTGACCGCTGTGATGTTGAAATGCTTCATGGAGGCCGTGGCCGCCGAGAAGGATGTGAAACCTATAGTGATTAGTCAAGCGGTCAACCTTCGGAGAAAGGCGTCGCCCCCATTTCCAGATGATAGTTTTGGTAATTTAGCGTGGCAAGCCGTGGGCTTGTGGAGCAATCCTATAGAAAAGGAGTTGACGGAGTTGGTGAGGGAGGTGAAAAAAGGGATAGCAAAAATAGATGGTGAGTTTGTGAGACGATTGGGGAGCGATGGTGTGTATGAAATTTTGGAGGCAATTAAGAATGAGATGCCTCAAGAAGCTACTTGGCTTGGTTTCAGCAGCTGGGAAAATATAGGTCTTTTCGAGGTTGATTTTGGGTGGGGGGAACCTATGTGGATGTCATGTTTCATTCCGCAATACTCTGAATCTGAAACTATGGTTGGGGTAATATTGTCACCTTATTGGATTCCAATTGCGGAGGAATAGAAGCTTGGGCAATTCTTAATAAAAAAAATATATAACAGAGTTTAGAAAAATGATCATATTCGAAAATATGCTCATTTTAACCCTAGTGTTATTTGAAATGGTTTTACCATACCATGACTAAGTTAATGTTGTAATCTTGTAAGTCCGATAGGAAAAAGTTTCTCCACTTTTGTTGTAAAACCAAGCTAATATGTAAAGAAAATTTTATTTAATCCCACTTGAGATTATATATGTCACATCAATATCAATATAGATTCATGTAGCACCAAAACAACACGAAAGAGCTTATCAATGGCCAGAAAGCCCGCATGAGAAACATTATACAAAATCTAAAAGTTTGTGATTTAAATTTTAATTAAAAGAGTAAAAAAATTATATAAGTTCAAGATATGAGTGGCTATACTTTAATACTCCTCACGTCTTACTCAAGATGTCTACTTTTTATATTTGTAAATAAATTTACTCTCCTCTCTCCTTATTAAAATATTAAACTAATTTTTTCTCTATACTTGTTCCACCTAATAATTTCTCTTAAAAACGCGTGCCATTAAAAATTGTGTACATCTTGAGTGGGCGGAAGGAGCATTTTTTATCCAATAATTTACAACTGTAAAACCAAATAAGAAGAAAGAATAACAAGAAAAATGATGTAATAAGAAAGAATTAAGAATCAAAATAGAAAATTTACGATAATTGAAATTTAAAAAAGGATAACCCAATGAAAAATTGAAAATCATTTCACTTGCCCCTAAATGGTGCATATTAATGAATATGGTCAATGAACAAAAATACCCTTCAGACAAAAATTTTAAAATTTGCATACATGTTAAAAAATGCAAAAGGATCTCTAATATGACTACCCCTTATATCCATAGTCAATTCATGGTGATATAATTCGTCGGGGGTTGTCAAGTGTCTATTTTTTCCATTCGCTCTTACTTATATCATATTTTTACTTCTTAGTTAAAATTAATTTTTTATATTTATACTTGTTTTATTTATTTTAAAATACTTAATTTTTTTCATTAGTAAATATTTATTTGATATAAAACTATTTATTATTTTGATGATGCTTTAAAAGTTCCATTCTTATCAAAAAATAGTGTAATGACTATAGTCTATTTAATACTAATAAATTATATATTTACCGTTTATATAATTATCTTTAAAAAATAATCGTATAAGACTTGTTGCTAACTTTGATTCTCACTTAGACTTAGATTTGTTGCTAACTTTGATTCTCATTAGGTTATACTCCCTTTGTCCGTAAATAAGAGTCACATTTCTTCACGATACGAGCTTTAAGAAATGTAAAGAAAAGTGAGTAGAAATGTAAAGGTAATATTTGATGGATCTGTTAGTTTTGGACTGATTGTGATCCGAGTTGAAATGTTTGGAATGCAAAAATTTAAAATATAATCTCTGGGACCAAAATCATAAAATGACCGACCGAATGTTCAAAATCAATTTTGACCTTTACTGTTGTAACAATAACTCCTATGTACCATCATACCAACAATACAATAATATTCATGTGGTACTAGTTTATGTTGGTAATTCTTTTTTAAAAAAAATATGAGTTTTAATATTTGGCAATTTCTTTTGAATCTTGTTGTGACTTTTTGGTTTAAAATATAATAAATAAAAAAATAATTCACAAACGGGTTAAAATCGTACAGTATGTTAAAATGAATTGTTACATCAAATTTGTTATAAAGTTAAATGTCAATCATATGAAAGTTGTATAAGCTCTTTTGGAGATGAAAAAAACAAACTTATGATGTCCTACTATAGTGGTTAGTTCATCAAAAAAACAAACTTCAGAAAACATAGTTCTCAAATTTAACACGGTTTAAATCTAAATATTACTCAGTGTTTCAAATTATTTTAATTTGATTCATTATTAATTCAATACTAAGAAAATAAAATTGAATTGTATTCCGGTCCCGGTTAGGAACTGGAACCGGTTTTGTTTAAAAAAAATAGTCCGATACTGGAACCGGATCAGTTTTTCGGTTTCTGGTTACTCAATTAACTGGCGGTTTTGGTACCAGTTAACCAAGAACTGGAGAACCATTTAAGTACCCCTAAACACTACCACATGATCATATACCTCTGAATTGGTTGAAGAACACAACACAGACAATTCAAGAGCTCGTCGCATACGGAAGAAGCCAATCCGTGTCCAAGATTATGTTGCTCGTTAGATGTTTAGTAGTAGTATTTTCTTTTGCTCTTTAATAAGGAGCCGAGCGTATTTATAGGCTATATCTCGGGTTTTCTTTATGGTTCTTTCCCGAGAGATGGAAGGTCGAACCGCCCTATAGAGTCCTAGAATTAAAAAGGGAACTTGTCAATGTTAATGAATAATAAGTTTATTCCGACAATTATTGTTTTCTCTCATTTCTCAAAAACTGACATACTGCCTGCCGGATAATCACGATGACCATAACTCTCAAGCTAACACACTATTCTTTGTGCGCTTGCTCCCTACTCCCGGTGCATGCTCCGCTGATCCTACACCCGGTGCATGCTCCGCTTGACTAATTTGTGATCGTATCAACAGAAGAGAAAGAATAATACAGAAGAATCATTGATGTTTAAGAAACTCCTATCTATCTTGTTTTTATTAAATGTGTGATGGTTGGAGAAGAAACTCCTATCTATCTTGTTTTTATTAAAAATGTGATGGTTGGGTTGCAATGAATTAACTTAATAAGGGAAGTAAATGTGTAATTTTGATGCCATGGTTTTGTTGCCACCACATAAAATTTATAAAATCAATGACAAAATTACATTGAAAAATTAAATGATACAAAATGCATTCAAATTAAAGTTTGATAACCAATTTGAAAAAGGAAAGCAATACCAACAAATTATTTGCAATTATTTCTTGGTGCTAAAGTTTTGGTGATATAAACATTAAGTTGAAGATCATTATTGGTTCTTCCCCCTCTCAGCGTCGTTTTCTCCATTTTCAACTTTATTTATTTTGATGTGATTGGGGGATTCTAAATGGAGCAGCGTGTGGGGAATAGGTTTCGGTTGGGGCGAAAAATTGGGAATGGCTCATTTGGAGAGATTTACTTAGGCATGTTGTTCATCATTTTCTTTGATTTGATTGTTAATATTCGACACCTTTTTGGATTAATTGGTTTATCTTTTTGTTGTTTGCAGGCACTAATATCCAGACGAATGAGGATGTTGCTATCAAGCTTGTAAGTAGTTCCAATTTTTTTATCTGTTCTTCCATGTATATTTGTTTTGGTCCATCTTTAATATTTGATCATGTTTTTTTGTAAATCTTTGATGGATTGATCATTGATGACTGAATGTTTTGCTTCCTGTAAAAAATGACATTGAAAAAATTGAGTTTCTTTGTCTTAGGCATGGCTTAAAGATTAGTTTTCTGTTCTTGTCTTCCATCGTCAGTGTTTGCAGAGCTCATGATCGAGCTACCCGTTTATTCGTTATTTTTACTGAGTTGGAATGAGCTACGATTTAAAATAAGGTGGCGAAACTATAATATTATACAAAAAAAATAGTATAACGTACTTGGCAATCGCCAAAGGACACCCGGGGCTTGTCTCTGTCTAGTTGAGCGAACACAAGCTATGTAGAAGGAAGGGGTTCATCATTGTAACTTTTTCCCAAAATGTTTATTAAATATTTCTCATGCTCTTGGATATTTATCGTAAGTAATGTATTTATACAATTATCTTGGTAGATTCTCCTAGTGTCTTCTGTTTTGGTCTATGATTGATAGGAACGTAATTCGTCCGTGTTTCAGGAAAATGCGAGGACTAGACATCCCCAACTGCTTTATGAGTCGAAACTGTACAGATTACTCCAAGGAGGAAGTAATATCCTCTTTTGCTGCTGATGTTTGTTTCCTTTTTTTACATGGTTATGTTATTAGTATCCTCATTTTTGGCATTTCTCGATTTTGACAGCCGGAATCCCAAATACTAAATGGTATGGGGTTGAAGGAGACTATAATGTTCTCGTGATGGACTTATTGGGGGCGAGCCTTGAGGACATGTTCACCTTTTGTAGTAGGAAGTTGTCGTTGAAGACTGTTCTCATGCTTGCAGATCAGATGGTAATGCAATCTGTTTGGTTAGGATTCTGAACAATTTAATGGTTCACTTATCATGGAAATCTCTGCTTCTCTTTCAGCTTAATCGCCTCGAGTTTGTTCACTCTAAGTCATTTCTGCATCGAGATCTTAAGCCTGACAACTTTCTCATGGGCTTGGGAAGGCGTGCGAATCAGGTCTTCTGCTTTCCTCCTTCATTCCTTATTTTTAAGTTTTCTCAATTTTTTTTAATGGTTTGCAGATGATAACTCCATTTATTCACCTCTAGGTTTATGTCATTGACTTTGGGCTCGCCAAGAAATATAGAGATTCTAATCATCAACATATTCCATATAGGTATGCTGCGTTCTGTATAACTGAAGTTGAATCTGATTTAGTTCAATATTCTCTTCAATACCCGTTAAGGTAGTTCAGCAACACTTTACTCTATCATGCAGAGAAAATAAGAATTTGACGGGAACAGCCAGATTCGCAAGCATAAATACACATCTTGGCATCGGTACGTATTTGACATGCCATATCTTTTATTCATTTGACCTTACAGGTGTAGTAGAAAGCTGATTTTTTGTTGCTTTCGTGTTTAATTCTGCTCCACTGCGATAACCTATGGATAGAACAAGGCCGGAGGGATGACCTAGAATCACTCGGATACGTTCTTATGTACTTCTTAAGAGGAAGGTTGTTCTTGAATCTTGTCCTGTTAGTTCTCTCTATTGTTAGTTCTTTTGGGACATTGACTCTTATCTAGAAAAAAAATGTAGCCTTCCCTGGCAGGGACTGCAAGCTGGAAACAAGAAACAAAAGTACGACAGAATTAGCGAGAAAAAGGTTCAAACACCAATAGAGGTGGGTGATTAAACTTTTTGTAGCCGCTGGACCGAAGTATGTTCCCTGCCTTGCAAGAAGAGATGGGTTTAACTTGATCTTTTCGTTGCAGTCTTTATGCCGTGGATATCCAACAGAATTTGCTTCTTACTTCCATTATTGCCGTTCACTTAGATTTGAGGACAAACCAGATTATGGTTATTTGAAAAGAATTTTCCGTGATCTTTTTATTCGTGAAGGTGATAGCATCTGCCATACCCTCCCAACATCTTGTGCTGATTATATTAGTGCCTCCTCAATTTATGCTTGCGTTTCTCTTTATCAGGTTTTCAATTCGATTACGTATTTGATTGGACTATTTTGAAGTATCAGCAGTCGCAGCTTGCTAATCCTCCATCTCGTTCTCTAGTAAGTACCTCAATTTAGGCTAGCCTGCTCTTGCCTCCCTCCGAGTTACAACCTGATGAATTTTCGTACAGGGTGCTGGAACAAGTTCAATGCTGCCAAATGCTAATAATGACAGAGACTCAGGTGATTCTTGATCATTTATTTGAGTTCCTGGATAGAGTTGTTGCTTCCAAAATCGCATACCCCCCAGTTATTTTCATACAAACTCGCTCGTTTGTTAGCCATCTCGTTCTTTTCGGAAGATGTCATTCTAAATACTTGAATTTGATGGATTTTCTACAACTTTGTGCAGGTTTGGATGAAGGCAAGCCACCTGTGCGTGGAAGAAACGCTTTAAATTCGTCTAAAATGAAAGATCCATGTGCAAGTGATACTGCTGCACCAAAGGAGGTAAGACTACTAGCTACCACCTCTGTCTATCCTCTAACGTTCAATGCATCGAATGCATATCCTCTAAAATGGTTTCTGCAGATATCCACTTCAAACGGCCAGAAAGCCGGAACATCCAAGCAACCTGCAATTTCTAGTAATCGGGATCCAGAGATCCCCAGGAATGGTGATGATCCTGTCAATGGAGATCACGGTGCTGCACAAAAAAGTCACCCCACAACGTCACCCAATAATGACCCCTCGAACACAAAACCTGTCGACTCCACCCTCAAGGGACTGGAGAGAATGCATATTGGCAATGACTAGATTATGAAGTATTTATCAGGGACTTGTAGCTACGAATTTCCCCTCATTCCCTCTGTATATATAAGCGGGCCCCTACCTATTTAACACTCGGGGAATCTGTTGTTTCTCCCCTCAATCGAAGCTGCTGAAGGAAATCCAAACCAGTAAACTTCTGAGATGAGGTGAAGTGAGAGATCAGTAAACTTGACAGTTGACACGATGAAACCACTTTATCACTAGGCCAACTCGAACGAAGCCTTTTAGTTTTAGGCCAGAGATTGGGTGTAATACCACCTCAGGTAACACAGATTCATTTATTTTTCTTACCTATCTAATGTTGTAAATACCCATTCTTTTGATTTGTCGTTTTCATGGCATGTAGTTTTGATATTTCATGCCCAATTATTGATAGTTTAATAAATTCATGTGATGTTTATGCCAAATATGGCTTATACGCCTTGCTTTCACCATATTATCGCATTTTAATCAATTAGGTGGAAGCATTTTAATTGGAATAGTTTTTTTAAAATATTCAAATGACGATATTCTAATCGTTTTAGACATGAAACTTATTTCGTTATACTTTTAAAAAGAGCATATTAAATAAATTATGCTGAAAAATATTGGAATGTTGAACTTTCGAATATTTTGTATATTGAATTGCAAGATTTTAAAATCCATGCATAGTAGGATAAATTATTCAGGACTTTAACGGTAAGTTTTCTCACAGTCCAATCTCTTCTCTACTTCTCTACATAATGTGATAAAAAAATAGTAAAAATTACAAAGGTGTTTTAATTCGGTTGTATTGTTGGCATTTTGGATAGGTAAAGAAATATGGCTAAAATATACTACTACTACCCACAATTCCAATCACAAGAAAATTTTAGTCCGTTTTGATTTTTTAACTCCTTTAGTTTTTCTTTTTCCTGTCATCCTTTCCAGTACTACTTTTTTTTCTTGTGCATCCTTCTTCTATGCAGATCTATTTTTTTCTTTTTCAAATTACAGATATTATGCATTTTTCACATTTAGGCAGAACTACTATTATTTTCTTCTTTATCTCTACAACTCTTTTTCACATAGTATTGATAAGCAAAACACAAGAATTGTAAGTGACTTATTCTCAATGTTTGGCCATCCAAAGATATACTTAAAAACTCAAAATGGCTAGCTAGGAAAATTTGAGAAATAAGACTAAATTTAAGTTAAAAATAAGTAAAAGAATTGTCTAACAATTCATCTTTTATCAATCTTATATTCTTATCTGTGTACGTGAAGCATTATGAATGCTAGTCATTATTTCCTAAATTCCTCGAATTGTGTTTTTCATCCTATCATTTACTACTCACTGGATAACTAGAAATTATACATTTACTGCTCAATAGATAACCCGAAATTATATTTTGTCCCTTAAAAATAGAATTTATTTCCTTTTTGGTTGTCCCTTAAAGATAAAAACTTTCTATTTTAGAAAATTCATCTCTTTTTAATGAATGAAGACTCATTTTCGATTAACGCACTTTTCTTTCTATCAATCTTACTTTAGCAATTTTACATTAAAACAACTCATATCATTTCAAAAGTTCTTATTTTTAGGGTACAAAAGGGAGTATATCATTTCTATATTGAACTTTCTAAGGCAGCAAGAAATATATTCCCTCCGTCCCAAGGAAGATTACCCCTTCCTTGGACGGCACGAGTTTTTATGCATCTTTATTTTGTGTGTTAAGTGGAGAGAGGAAAGTAGGAAAGAAGGATAAAGTAGAAAATATGTTTCCAATTTTAATAATTGGTCATCTTAATTGGGACAAACTAAAAAGGAAAGTGTGTCATCTTTAACGGGACGGAGGGAATACGTCCTCACAATTTCACTTTAGCTAGATATTACTTCATGCTCATGGCTGTCTAAAGTACTTTATAGCCATGAGATCATCGACACTACCGAGGAATATTTAGTGTATAAAGTTAAAAAGTTCATAGTATAAATCAAAAGGGAAGCAAGTCGAAACTGAGAGTTAGTTATAAAAAATACCGTTTAAACTGTAAATTTGCACCGTCTAAGAGTAATTTCACAGACAAACAAACACAGCAAGAATGGTTTTGCTTAGAATGTGATCATATATCTACTTTTGCCTTTTCCTCTTGATCTTGATCGTCTGGAAGGTCAGCGGGAGAGGGAGGGTCGCGACCAGAGACATGTTTTCACGAACAAACTTGCAGCCCAAGGACTCGTAGTGAGTTCTCAGTGTCAAAGGGTTCATCCGGAGATCCCTGGCGATGTCTGAAGGGTCAGACCGAAAATCATCAGCAAAGAGGGAGAGCACCAGAACGTAGCTTATAAGCAGATCCTGTTTATCTTGAGGAAGTCGTTTATCCGTAGTGGAAGCGAACATGGTGGAGAATTTCTGAGATAAGATGCTAGGCAATCTGTGAAACTTTGCAGACGACACCCCATCCATAGAGTGTCGGTCCTTGAATCGTATGAGATGAGTGATGTATGACAAAATTCCAGCCATCCTCCTTCTACTTGACTCATTCTACAAATTTCAGAGGCAGAAGCAAAATAGCTCAGACTCAACACACTGAAGTCCACGATAACATGTTGAGATATCTTATAAGCTAGAGAAAAAGGATTGTGACCATGTCAATTAACACAGCAGAACTAGCAGTCAAAAGCATGGTACATTAATCAGCAGATACAGGAATGAGCAAGAACCTCGGGTTGTTGGTATCACAAATTGGAATCACGAGGAATAATGACTAACAAGTTGTATTCATGAGGAAATAATCATGAAACAAAACCCTTTATTTAAATATCAAAGTTTCATATAAACAGGTAACTGACATGGTTTTCAAGTTTATATAGAATGCCAACAGTTTTTAGCAAATGAACAAAAACTCGAGAATTTAAAGTAATAAGCTGATAGTCATGTAGGCAGTTAACCATGAGAAGGAATAATACCATGTTGAAGGAAAATCAATTGCAGCACAGCCAAACAATAAAACAGGGAACTTCAATCATCTTATGAATTCTAACCTTAATCTTTTGCAATGACTGAGCTCGATTGAGAACAAAACTTGGGTAAACATCTTGGGCCAATTCTGATCCACCATGCAACTTGTCAAAAATGTCTTGAAGGTAATCCCACTCCCCTTTTAGAATGATCTTGTCAAGTGGATAGGCCATCTCTACCTCATTGGCATCCAAATTATGTGGAGGGATATTACGAGCATTAGCAGTTGAAGGGACTGCTTCCACCAGTGCCTCCATGTTCACTTTGATCCCCTCCAATTTTTGTTCCATACCTTCTTGCGCTCCTACATCTTCTGTTCTACGTAAGGTTACGCGTTTCTCATCCTGAGAGTAAAGGAGTGCTACATATTAGAAGTGAACTAAATCAAAGACTGCACCCCGTTTCCCACTATTTTTGTGATTGATTCTCTTTCAGGAAATAAAAGAAAAGGATGCACGTAATTCTCAAGTTAGGCCAGCCCTGTATAGCATATGTAAAAAGCTTTACCTACAAACTACTAACACAGACGTGGACTGAGATTTCATAAACACATCCATATTATCCAACTTCCACCCAAAAAAAATGCATACCCTTCTTATATTTTTCTTCGTTGAATACATGCGTGTGGCATTCATGAATTTCTCGGACCTCTCTTCATATGTATCTGCTTCCTTTTCCGCATCTCGTGATTCATTTTCAGGCTGCTCCACCCCATGGACCTTTGGTTCCAACCTGAATATCTGCAGTCACACAATAAAAGGCTTCAATATATTGATTCCAGAGACAAATAAAACAGCCTCTGCAGTTTTTCCTCTTTGCACTCAAACATCACCAAAAGAAACAACATATTCAAAATGGAATCAGAAATCAATATCAAGGGGCATCAAAATCGTGAATAATTCGTTCATTCACTTAAAAACCAAGTCGAAAAACATCAAATTTAAGAAGAATCAGAACCTTCAACTACAAGGGCAAAAAAAAACAGGAGTTCGATTTTTTTGTTGTAAAGCCACAAATTGAAAAAAAAAAATCAACAAATAAAACAGATATTCCACCACAAACACGCACAAGCTGAAAAAAAAAAACACCAAATTGGAATAAGAAATTCTAA
Source organism: Salvia hispanica (assembly GCF_023119035.1). Taxonomy (NCBI): domain Eukaryota; kingdom Viridiplantae; phylum Streptophyta; class Magnoliopsida; order Lamiales; family Lamiaceae; genus Salvia; species Salvia hispanica. The sequence continues at coordinate 1,728,654 of NC_062966.1, read as the reverse complement.
TAACAAAATCAGCGAAAACTGAGTTGGTTTCAGCCACGCACAAACACAATACCTTATTAGCAGCAATAGGAACCATCTTCAGCACTCCGGTGTTCTTGTCCAACACGCCAAGAGCATAATTGCAGATCTGCGGTGTCCTAGCTTCGCCGGAATAGCTCGTTCCTACAAAATTGACAGCGGAACCGCCGACTCCTACCACCACCTCCAATCTAGGGTTTTTGGGATTTCGTTTGGCATTCTTGTACACCTTCACGCTAGAGACTCTGGATTGCGAGTTGGATTCCTCCGAATTCTTCAACGGGTCAAATCCGGAAGGAAAATATCCGATTACTGGCGAGATTTTCTTCTCTGGGTTTTCGGGAATTTCCTTGATTTTCACATTCATAGTTTCCAATTGCTTTCCGATTTCTTCGCTCACCTTCTTCTCTTTCTTCCCCATGATTCGACCAGCGATTTTCAGGACTTGTGCTAAACCCTAATTTAACACCGTGGCAGATTTAGGGGTTTTGAGGCTTTATATTGTCCATCTCCAAACCACATTTTTTTCACAATTAAATACTCATGCGAAGCTTACTATCCGATATAATAATAATAATAATAATAATAATAATAATAATAATAATAATAAATAATGTAGAAAATAACTAGTTTTTTAATAATTAAATTAATTGAATATATGAATAAGGCCGGTATTCCAAAAAGTAGCACATACCACTAGGGCACACCACAAGGGCAATTAAACTAGGATCAGTGCAAAAGGCAAAAGCTTAAGAGATATATCGAAACCGTGTCAGGATAATGCTACTCACAAACCCAAAGAGGAAACGGTCGGACTTCGTTAAAACCTTTTAGAACAAAAACCCAAAGAGAAAAAAGATCCCAAAGAGAAAAAAGAGTACTCAGGTGAGTAGCATTATTGAACTTGCAAAGATTCTAAAACTGACATTAAGAATCCAATGTTGCTTCCATCATTCCTTCTAACTTCTCCAGCAAACGTCGTAAGACTAGATCATGGGGATAACGTGAGTGGAGTAAGCTATACGTGGTGGATTTAACTTGAAAGACAAGTCTAGCCACGTCAAAAGGCTTCCCATCATAGATAAGAGCAATCCATCTTGCTTTCTGCACGATGGCAGATCCATCTTTATCTCTTGCCATCCACTTAATAGCACTCTTGATAGTAGTGGCTCGCTCTTGATGGCAGATCCATCTCGCTTTCTGCATGATGGCAGATCCATCTTTATCTCTTGCCATCCACTTGATAACACCCTTGATAGTAGTGGCTCGCTCTTCGACGCAGGCCAATCTGAAATCTGACCTCCTCCCAAACTTTCTTCGTTTCATGACACTTGAAGAAGAGATGCTCAACCCATTCCTCCTTGCAATGCACGAATTGCACATGTTTGATCGATGGATACCTTGTTGATAGTATCATTATTCTTCCTTGGAGAGCAAGCTAGGAAGTGAACGAATGCCTCGGCAGGATGAGGTATTTACACAAAAATTTCGACCAAAGTCGTCGTTCACCCTCTGGTTTAAACTAGTTATATGCTTCTTGTGTTCCATTTGGTCGACAGATTAACGACTTATTCTTTTGAACACTTTAGCAGCATATCATCATAACATGTTTACTGTTTCACACTAGGTCTTCATTCCCTAAAATATAAACTATTGAAACGACAAGAGTCGTAATACACATTTGATAAGTAAGTGAGATTTAAAAAAAAAAAGGATAAAGTAAGAGAGATGAAGAGAACAAACAGTGGAAATAGTGTTTGTGTGGATTGTGGGGTTCACATCCTAAAATAGAAAGTTTAGAAAGTTTCTATTTTAAGGGACGACCCAAAATGAAAATAATTTCTATTTTTAAGGGACGGAAGTAGTAATAATATCTATATGGAGTAAATAACGCGTTACTTAGAAGGTTGAATATTTTATTGCAAAAACTTTATTTTCTTTTTACTACTCCATATTTAATTTTTTTTTTCTTTCTTTATTCTTTTTCATTTAACTTCAAAACATTTACTTCCTCTGTTTCTAAAAATAATTTTTTTTTCCTTTTATGTCTGTTTCTTAAAAATAGAAACTTTCCATTTTAGAAATTAATTCCATAATCCACTAATATTAATTTTGCTATCTTTATTCTTCATCTCTTTTACTTTATCCATATTCTCTTTTTTTTTTTCTTATTTTACCAATCTTGCATTAAAAAAACATGTGTCATCTCAAAAGGTTCCTGTATTTTTTAAGAAACAGAATATTTCTTAATCTTTGCACCAAAAAGAACTACTCCAACCAGGGGCGGAGGGAGGGTGGGGCCAGGGGGGCCCATGGTCCCCCCACTAATTTTTTAAAAAACCTAGGGGTATTTTAGTAATTTCACATTAATTATAATTTATAATATATATAATATTAAAGATAGATTTCAGCAAAATTATACTCCCCCTGTCCACGAATATAAGTCTCGTTTTTTCTATTTTAGTCCGTCGGCGAATAGGAGTCCCGGTTCATTTTTACCTGGTAATAGGGTCTCACCTTCCACTAACTCATTCCTCTCACATTTCATTTAAAACTAATATATACAAGTGAGACCCTTATTCCACTAACTTTTTTCCACCACTTTTCTTAACATTTCTTAAAACCCATGCCACCCATAAATATGACTCCTAATGGCGGACGGAGGGAGTACTCTATAAATCGTTTCCTTTTTAATTAGTTTTCTCCTTCTGCCGCCATTCTACTCCTTCTTTAGTGTAATCTGAAATCTAGTTATATAAAACTAGGTATATTTTAAAACTCAAATATAATTCAATTGATTTTTCCGCATGTGTTGTTTTTTGTTTGGCTGCAACAGTTATATAAATTGAAACCTAAATAATCATATTCAAGCTCTAAATTGGTACACATAAAATTCAAATAGGAAGAAAGAAGATAGGTTATGTAATTCAATGGCTACGGCGGTTCTGTGTTGGAATTCTTTAACCCCTATTTTTAATTTGATGTGTATGTATTAATAGTTTTATATTATTTGATTTGTGACAGCAACATTTTAGATTTGAGCATATTGTATATTTTGTTTACTCTTTATTCTTTTAGTTGTAAAGCATAAAATGAACTTTATTTTTTTTTTGTATGATTTATATTTTGCAAACTTAATCAGTGTTGACTATTTTTGTAGGTATATGGATCGTTATTTCAAGAAACTTACTTCCGTTAATTCTTCATCAGTTGAATGATTGCTTAGTTCCTTATATGGAAAAGGATGTGTTTGTTAAAGTTACCAATGAAACTATTATGCAGCAATTTCAGAAGATGAAAAATAGAAGACAAAAATGTATGATGTAATTGCATTTAACTTTACATTTTGAACCTTATAATTTAATTTATGTAATTTTTTTAAAATTTAATTTTGGACCCCCCGTCATGAAATTTCTGGCTACGCCTATGACTCCAACTAAGATGCAACAGAGAAATTAGAATTTTTCAATAATACCAAATTTAAATAAAATTTCAGTATAACATTTCAATACTAATATTACACCGATTTTCAATAGGTTGTACTGAAACCCGTACTTTTTACAGCCTATAGAATTTCACTACGGTATATCGAATATCATATACCGAAATCTTATTTCATATAGCAATATATAATTGGTAAGATATGAAAATTCGACATATACTGTATAATTAATACATAAGGGCAATAAAAATCAATGTATACCACTATACCTTCAAGGAAGACCACTGTTTCATTAAAACTTTGTCTTCCCAACTAATTCGACGTATTTACATGACATGTCACATCATTAGCTACACAACACGAGCCTACGGTGCGACTGAAATTAACTTAGATGTGCATTTAAATTACCTACTATGGTTGACTAAAATATCCGAGATTCGAAAATCCAATCCGAATCAAATCAAAATATAAATTTCAATTCGAATTTTCTGTTCGGTTCGATCCTTTTACATTATAACTTATTTTCACAGCAAACATTTAAAAGCCATATCAAGCCCAAGAAAAGCTAATAAAATCCCATTAAAGAGAAGCATGATAATCCAACAAAATCAGGGGAGGGGACTACAGCTGAATC
>NC_062966.1:1590065-1724460 GCF_023119035.1 Salvia hispanica | reverse complement strand
ATCAAAACAACCCAGGAAACTCCTATGTGCCACCCCACCAAAGGAATAACCAAGGCAATTTTCAGAATTCCCAACAGAACCATCAAGGGAATCAAGGGTCGAGTAACCAATACAACAATCATCAAGGAAATTTTCAACAGAACCAAGGTCAAGGACAAAATTTTGGTCAACCCAACTTCAGACCACAACGGAGTTTGGATGACCTGGTCCATGATTTGGTAAATTCACAGCAGTTCATGCAAGGTAACCTACATTCCAACAATGACATGGTGCACAAGTTACAAGATGCTCAGTCAGAGCAAAAAGCCGCCATGGACATGATGGCAAAACAACTTTCCCAGATCGCAGTATCTTTGAACGAGATGCGAGGGAATGAAGGTAAACTTCCTGCTACCGTCAAACCGCCAGATCGGGCAAATATTAGTCAAATTACTTTGAGATCTGGGCGAGGTCATAGTACTTTATACACTTTATTACTTCATTCATTTTTCATGTTACTTCATTTTTCAGATTGGTCATAGTACTTCATTCGTATACTTTATTACTTCATTCATATTGGTTGTTACTTCATTCAATAGGTCTACTTCCCCATATGTGCAAATCAGCATTATTATGTTGTTTGTTTTTGCTTCAAGAGAAATGCTATTGCTATAATAGACAATTCTTCAAACGGGGATGACAACGACCTCACAATAAATTATGGTCACATTCCAGAAACATTGGTTCGTATTCTTCTCTTATGATTGAATTTTATAGCACATACATATGAATACACACAACTACAAATGACATGTATTTGTTTTGTACATGCAAAGATCATATTTTTGTCACTTCCTCACCAAGAATGGTCTCCACGCATATTGCAAGATCGTTTCCAACGCCAAAATGGAGAGATTGAAAATGCCATGGAGAAAAGTTGATAACGTTGAAGACTGTGGAGTATTTCTGATGCGGCATATGGAAACGTACAAGGGTGAGCGTGAAGGTTGCTGGAATTGCGGCTTGAAGAAATCAAGTTCAGGTGTGCTTCAGAGCTTGAGGGCCAAATATTGTTCGGCACTGCTGTTAGCCGAAAACAACCACGAAAGCTTCAACAACAAAATTGTTACATCAGCGTATTACGAAGAGGAAAGCAAACACATTGAAATTGATGTTGAGAAAATGATTGCAACATATTTAAAGAAGAAATAATGAATCAAATTTTGTATTTGACATACATCTGTTATGAGCAATTTTGAATAAAATACCACACTTTGTAATGTTGTTCATTATTAGCCTATAATACTGCATTGGGTAACAGATTTAGTTCATTTTAGAAATCTTAGTTCATTTCAAAGATCTATTGACAAATGGAAAATATAAAGTAAGATTAATAATCTACTCCTACTATATATTTTGTCTATTCTCTTTAAGATTAATAAGACATTATAAAAACACTTCAGTCTATTCTCTTTAAGCTTGCAAAAAGTCTAAACAAGTTCAAATTCAAAAATGTAAATGAAGTAAGGAACTACATGATTGAAGTACAGAAGTAAGGGAATGAAGAACAGAAATATCCAAATAAAGTAACATTTGGAAGAGAGCTACTGGAACAAATAGAACAACCAGCCTCAACATTGGTTTTTCCTCTTTAAATGTTGTTCAGTGTTAGCCTGAAATACTACATTGGGTACCATATTTAGTTCATTTCTGAGATCTATTGATTATTGATAAGTGATTGAAAAATGAAAAATATATCAAAGTAAGATTAAGAAAAACGTCATAATAAAGAATAAATAAGCCATTATAAAAACACTTCAGTCCATTCTCTTTTAGCTTGCAAAAAGTTTAAACAAATTCAAATTCAATATGTAAATGAAGAAACTACAAGACTGAAGTACAGAACTAAAGGAATGAAGAACAGAAATATCCGAATGAAGTAATAAATTTTGGAACAGAACTATTGGAACAGAACAAAACAACCAACTTCAACATTGGTTTCTTCTCTTTTTCTTGATTTTCTCCTCCTAAAACCAAAGTGAACTATTTCTTTTTAAATCCTCACTGCCTCTGTTTTGTCTTCTCATTCACCTTTTTGCAGTTCCTCGAATCATGGTGTCCAATCACATGACAATTTCCACACTTTCGGCCTGGTTTCATTGATAACTTGATTGCTGCCTCCTTCTTTGATTTCCTCCTACTTCCACTTCCCTTTGTACTGAAAACATTAGGAGGATGAACTTCAATAAAGTTTAAAACTTATGAGCCATAGAAGTTTTCAATCAATGCTCTCTTCTCTGTTGAAGACAGAACAACACCTTCTCAAGAAGTTGCTTCTTACCATCTTCAATAATTACAGTAAATGCATTGATTTGGTCAATGGTCCCTTCAATACTTTGTGCTATTTCAAAGAATAATGCATACATGTTTTTAAATGCAATCTTCTTCTCGTCTACAACAGAGAATATTTCATGATCATCACAAAAACCTCCATGTATTGGCTTCACAAACTGTGACTTCAACCATCTCCATCCATGCAACTTCTCGGGTATCAACTTAACAAACTTATATTTCAACACACAAAATATATGGCTGCACAATAGACCAAGTCTCTCAAACTTTTTACATCCACACAAATAGGTGTCATCGCCAATGGAATAAGTCAATGTCCATGAGTTTGAATCCTTGTCATTTATGTTATATACTTCATTCTCTCTATTGGTAGACACTCCTAGAGTTGCACAAGACAAAGAGAAACATGCATAAACTATCTCCTCTTGAATTGCATTAAAAGCACTACCACTATATATCATTGATGCATGTTTCTCGATTTCCAATTCTGTTCGCAAAATAGACACTTTTGTTGAATCATAGTATTCAAGCTTTGCGCTATTACTTCTTTGAGCCTCCAAAGCATGGTTATAGTTCATATAAAATAGCATAAGGTTAGCCCGACACTTTGAGTACCTTTTAAAGAAGCTATTTGTGATTCGGACAAAGATGTTGTCTTTATCAACGAGCTCATCGGAAAATCACGGAAAAAGGCTGGAACCCAAAACTTTCTAGATGCAAACATTGATGAAAACCAGTCATTATTGGCCAGCCCATATCTTTCCATTATAGCATGCCAAGATTCTTCATATGCATCGGGCTCTATCAACTCTGACCAAACACATACATTCAATTCCTTCTTTAGTTCTTCACTACCAAGCATGTTCTTTGGAAATTTGTCAGCAACTTTATTCATTATATGCCACATGCACCACCTGTGTCTTGTATTAAGAAGAACCTCTGCAATAGCAACTTTCATTCCTAAGTCTTGCTCGGTTACGATTAGCTTGGGAGCCACACCCATACATTTCACAAATTGTTTAAATGACCATGAAAAGGAGTCGGCATTTTCCTTGGACAAAGGGTCAGCAGCAAATGTCACAGGGCGACCATGATTATCCTTGCCCGTAAAAGGAGCAAATATCATGCAGTACCTACATGTTAAAATCACTATAAGACATGCAGAACACTTCACTTTAAGAACGAAATACTTCATTCTAAGCATGTTTTACTTCACTGAAATGGAAAAACTAAGCACTTTAAGCATGGATCACAAACACTTCACTCTAACACTATAATACTTTAGTCTAAGCATATTTTACTTCACTGAAATGATAAATTAGTGCACATAAGCATGGATCACAAGCACTTCGCTCTAACCAAGGAATACTTCACTATAAGCACATTTTAGTTCACTAAAACGAAAAAATAGAGCAATATAAGCATGCTCAATACACTTCACTGTAAGCATATTGTAGTTCACTAGATGCTCAATATACTTCACTAAAATGAATAAAAACAGTACAATATAAGCCATGCTCAATATACTTCATTGTAAGCTTATTAGAGTTCACTAAATGCTCAATATACTTCACTGGATTGAAAAACAATACACTATAAGCATGCAGAAATAAACAATACACTATAATCATATTCTAGGTCACTATATGAACAATATATATCATTATACGCTCAATATACTTCACTGAAGTGAAAGACAGTAAACTATAAGGCATATGAATGGAATTAGTGTGCATGTACCTATTTGTTGAGTATGTCGTATCAAAGAAACAATATCACCATACAAATGATAATTTCTCTTGGCAGTTGGATCATACCAAAACAAACGTGTCAGTCTATCCTTTGAGTTGACCTCAAATTCATAGGTAAATGCTGCACAAAGTTCCTTCTTCCTGCGCATCTCATTTAATAGCATTTGTGCATCAGCTCCTTCCACGTATGCTCTAAGGTCGCGTCTGTAGTTTCGCACTTCTAAAACAGTACACCCTACATAATCTAATCCACCAAGAACTTCCTTGAGTAAAATTTTTGAGATGTGAAAATTTTGCATTTAATGCTATGAAATATGTGGATGAAATTATGAGTAATTTATTGCATGATTCCTTGTGACCTAATTGCGATTTGGAGTTGAGATGGAGTTGAATAGTCAAACTTGTTGAATATATGACGTGGCTATCGAATAGTCAAGATTGTGGAAATATGACGTGGCCGTGGAATGGTCAAAGTCGTTAAAAATGTGACGTGGCGGTGAAATTTGAATGGTGGATTTGTGATGTGAATATGTGAATATTTTGATGCGGGGTGAAATAATATTGTGGTGAATTATTTCCCTAAGGGATGAGTGAGAATTTAATAGGAGCATTATTTATTTAATTGGAATTTTCGACCCTCCTATTTATTGGAAAGAAATCCTATTTTTCTTGGATTTAATTATTGCTTGGGTTAATTATTTAAATTAAATCCAAAGTCCGATCATTCCTTATTTTCTCCATGAAAATTTCGATCCCTATGTTTATCTAAGGAGATTTTCGAAAATCTCTTATTATGGGAGAAGGGATTATTTTATTATATTATTTGATCCCTTATTTATTCTCTTTCATAAATAAATTCAAATATCCTAGCATATCTTGCCATATCTAAGGAGATTTTGCCATATCTTATTTTAAATAATATTTGAAATTGATTCCTTGTAGAGAATCAATATTAACGCCTATTCCTAATTATTTGGGGAGGTTTATTATTTTATTCTGCTCCGTGATATTTTATCCTACTCCGTGAAATATTCAAATTAAACCATAGGCTAAATAAATAGCCTAAAAATTCGAATTCCCTATTTTCCTCTTCAAATTTTCGCCAACTATAACCACCATATCTATTCCAAATCTTCTATTTATTTAATTATGGGATTATATCTTGCACTCTATAAATAAGAGTGAAAACCTAAACCCTAGATCAAAGAAAACCGCCCTCCCCCCTCTCACTCACGTCGATCTCTCTCTCTCCCACTCTCTCAAAACTTTCTTCTACTTTTCTCCATTATTTCTTCATCTTTTGGAGAAGATTTGAAGTTGAAATTCAAGAATCTTTGAAGAATCAAGGCTATTACTTTGTTTTTACCATTCATTCTATCGGAAAAGGTATTTTCTATATTAATCTTTCTTCATCTACCGATTAATCGGTTTTCTTGAGTTCACATGCATTTAGATTGAGTGAAAGGGGAAAACAATTGATGAATTTGGGATGCATAGGTGTGTGTGTGTGAAACCGTGTGTGTGTGTGTGACCGTGTGTGTGTGTGTGTGCATGCCTCGGTATGTGTGTTGTGTGTGTGTGTGTTTTGTGTGAAAAACACTCATGCGTGACACGATTTGATAATAAATCTGGAGTTGTTGTGCGAATAAAAGCGATATGATAATCGTACTGTGATTTTGAATGGTGATATTAAAACTAATCGATGGGAAAAAGGGAAAACGTGGGAACATGCATGATTTTGATCAATGATTGAGACTTACTTGTAATACATAAATTAAAGGTGATAACTCGCGCTCACGGAGTGATAGCAAGAAGAAGAACATACTCGTGATCTAGGAATCGAGGTGGACTTTATTCTTAAACTCATTTATGTTGCTCAAAAGATGAATAGATATCATAACTATGCTCAAAGGTCAAGGGTTTAATGTAAATCCAACAAAAACGCATTATGTCACGATATTCTAAGCAATAATGAAATAGTTCAAAAACGATGATACTAAGTTTCATGTTTAGCGGAAGCAACCAAGAGAAAAGTGAAGAACATGTATGAAGACACAACTCCACTTGATGTTTCAAACGATCATATCATTATTCAATTTATTAGCTCAACACCGCCACCCGCTCGTCATTGCTCAACCTGCACATAGGGAAAACACATGCATGGCTGAGTATTTTAAACATACTCAGTGGACTCATGCCAAAACGTTTTAATAGTTATGCCACCCTTACCATAGTGAACTCGAGTTTTTGCATTTATTTAAATAATATCATCGAGTATCACCAAATAATTTCATGGACTGGCCAGTCAAACAATACCTCCCATTTTCTCATTAATCAACAATTTCATGGTGCGACGAAACTGTGGCCACACTTCGCCCACGAGACCGGCCGACTAGCAAGGACGACTCCCAATCTCCCGTGTACACTAGCCTGATAGGGTTTGCGGCCCTACTCAGACCCGAATTCGTTTATATAGCCCTATAGCCTAATGGAGCGCACTGGCAAACTAGGCATCAGACGCACACAATATCCAAAACAATCACAGGCATGGCATAACAGTTTAATCCACCCTTAGTTCTCCACTTTCATAAATTTGCAACATAAAAGAGTTTAAGAATAAAGCCCACCTCGATTCCTTAGATCACAAGTATGTTCTTCTTCTTGCTATGACTCCGTGAGCGTGAGTTAACACCTTTAATTTATGTGTATCATAAGTAAGTCTCAATCATTGATCAAAACCATGCATGTTCCCAACGTTTCCCTTTTCCCATTAATTCATTTTAATATCACCATTCAAAATCAAAGTATGATTATCATGTCACTTTTATTCGCACCACAACTCCCGATCTATCATCAAAATATGTCACGCATGAGTGTTCTAAAACACACCCACACGCACACACACAAACACACACGCACCAACACACACACACACGGTTTCACACACACACACACATGTGCATCCCATTCATCAATTAATTTCCCCTTCACTCAATCTAAATGCATGTGGACTCAAGAACACCGATTAATCAGTAGATGAAGAAAATATCAAAATAGAAATACCTTTTGTCGATAGAATGAACGGTAGAAACAAAGTAGTAGCCTTGATTCTTCAAAGATTCTTGAATTTCAACTTCAATTCTTCTCCAAAAGATGAAGAAATATTGGAGAAAGTAGAAGAAAATTTTGAGAGAGTGGGGAGAGAGAGTGAACGACGTGAGGGAGAGGGGGGGCGGTTTTCTTTGATCTAGGGTTTAGGTTTTAACTCTTATTTATAGAGTGCAAGATATAATCCCATAATTAAATAAATAAAAGATTTGGAAGAGATTTGAGAGAGGAATGGCGTTAATATTGGTGAGAAATATGGAGATTTCGAATTCCTATGCTGTTTATTAGCATATGATTTAATTTGGATATTTCACGGAGTAGAATAAAATATCACGGAGCAGAATAAAAATAATAAACCTCCCCAAATAATTAGGAATAGGCGTTAATATTGATTCTCTACAAGTAATCAATTTCAAATATTATTTAAAATAAGATATGGCAAGATCTCCTTAGATATGGCAAGATATGCTAGGATATTTGAATTTATTTATGGAAGAGAATAAACAAGGGATCAAATAATATAATAAAATAATCCCTTCTCCCATAAATAGGAGATTTTCGAAAATCTCCTTGAAATATTCATAGGGGCCGAAAATTTCATGAAATAAATAAGGAATAATCGGACTTTGGATTTAATTTAAATAATTATCCCAAGCAATAATTAAATCCAAGAAAAATAGGATTTCTTTCCAATAAATAGGAGGGTCGAAAATTCCAATTAAATAAATAATGCTCCTATTAAATTCTCACTCATCCCTTAGGGAAATAATTCGCCACAATATTATTTCACCCCGCATCAAAATATTCACATCACAAAATCCACCATTCAAATTTCCCCGCCACGTCACATTTTCAACGACTTTGACCATTCCACGGCCACGTCATATTTTCCACAATATTGACTATTCGATAGCCACGTCATATATTCAACAAGTTTGACTATTCAAATCCATCTCAACTCCAAATCGCAATTAGGTCACAAGAAATCACGCAATAAATTACTCATAATTTCATCCACATATTTCATAGCATTAAAAGCATTTAATACGGAAATTTTCATGTCTCAAAAATTAGAGTTCGAAAAAGTGGGATGTTACATACATAGCCCTAAGTTATATTCAATAGCTCATATATATGAAATAAAAAGGTCAGTAGTTGATGATATCACAAAAAATTAATTTATCTATTCTTAGAGCTTTCAAAACTCAGTCTATAAAAGGGGAATTAAAAATCAAAGCTGATCAGTAAAAAAAAATGAAACAGAAAAAAGAAATCTTAATGGAAATTAGCAATATTATTTCAATAGAGAAAATAAAACCCTCTTCACCAACACCTCTTCACCTTAGAGTTTACAACATTTCTTTGCTTGATCGAATTATGGATGCTATATACATCCCCGTAGTTTTATACTACTTGGGCAACGACTGCAGTGACAAAATACAACATCTAAAGGAGTCACTTTCTCGAACTCTGATCACCTTCTATCCCTTTGCCGGAATTATCAGAGATGCTCTCTCGAACTCTAGTATCAATTTGGTAAATTTGAGTACATATCTATAGCCTCTTCTACCGTCTTTGCTATACTAACAATCCGAGTCATGCCCTCTATCGGGCTAATCCTCTCTCCCTTAAATCATAAGCGCGTAACAACAATTCAATTATGGAAGAAAATTATAGGAGTAGTATCAATTTGGTAAATTTGAGTATATATCTATAGCCTCTTCTACCGTCTTTGCTATACTAACAATCCGAGTCATGCTCTCTATCGGGCTAATCCTCTCTCCCTTAAATCATAAGCGCGTAACAACAATTCAATTATGGAAGAAAATAATAGCATCAATTTGGTAAATTTGAGTATAAATCTAATTACACACTCTATATTGATCATTGAGAGCTAATAATATCATGTATATGCCTAATTTTATTATATAGATGATAACAATCATATATGTACATGAAAACAATGGAATCGAGGCATTTTTTTGGAACGGAGTTTAAGAAAAAAAAAATATATTGTATTAAACTGATGGAGATAAAAGTAAGAAAGAGGAAAAAGTAAAGAGAATTAAATATGAAAGTTGAATAATATAGAAAGAATAAAGAAAGAAAGAATAAAATAGAAAAGAAAAAATGAGTTAAGTATTACTATTATCTAAGGAAATGACACCGCTATAAAGAACTTCCCAAAACGGACAAACGACTAAACTATGATGGAAAGAGGGGAGTATAACTAAAATGGTCCAATAAATCTTCAGTTAGATGCCCTATATTTCCCAATATGAATTGCATTACATTACTGAGAATATTGCATTGCATTGCATTGAATCAGTAAATTTATTTATGAAAACACTTATTTAATAATAAATGAAAATCTTTAAAATTAAGGTGCCATATAAAATTATAATGCAATATATTGATGTATTTAATGCATAATTAGTTTATAAGTAACGTAAAATTATAGATTGTCGTGATATAAATATTATTATGAGTTCATATTCATTTTATTTTCGTTCCAAGTAAATTGATACATTTCCCTTTTTTTTTTTTATCAAAGTCGAACTCTGGTCAAGAAGTTGGAGACCAAGTCGGTAACACACCATGTATTATTCATGAATACATATAGTAAATGATGTGTGGGATATTAATGGATCATATCATATTTAGTTGTGTGGGCTAAATTCTGTCAAGGCCCAATGACAATTAAATTGAACGGCCCATGCCCATCAGCCCGTGTTTGTGTTTGTTGTGTGAGTGACTATCCTCACTCATTTATTCACACTATTCATTCTCTCTCTCGGCGATTTAGGGTTTTCTGAGATTTCTCTCTAATCTTCTTCTTCAATTACTAGCAGAGGCAACCACTTAATTTTGGTTTCCTTGTGAAGTCCGGCGCTAGGTTGGACTGTTCAGATCCGATTTGGTTTACTTAGGACCTTGGCCTCGTTTATAGACTTATTGGACGCATCCAGAATTGCATGACTTTATTGATCTATGTTCAATTCAATCCTTTTGTATTGTGTTTGTTAGAGCCATCTCATAATTAAATGGAGAAAGAAAGAAATCAGAAAAAAGGAAAGGTAAATTACTGGAAACAAAAAATACATCTTCAGGAATTGGAAGTCATTAGAAGTGTTGAAATTTGCATACTATTGAGGCTTCACCCCAAGTACATATCATTGATTGTATAACTAGTCAAACCAAATGAGAATTTCATGCCCTTGGTTAAAATTTAATTCGCCATACATAACATATGTATATTGACCACGATCCACTGCCCATCTATAACTAGTGTTTTTCATTTGTTTCTTCAATGCATCAACCTGACCTAATATAATATCCTCAATAATCTCACTATCGACCCTTCTAACTGCTGCATATTTATATTTAGGTAGTTTCACTTGCTTTATTTCGGATTTCAGAGGTTTAGGAAGACCATCATTTTGACACTTTTCAGGTACGTAATAGAACATTGTGTCAGTCGAATTTAAGACAGTAGAATTTGAAACATCCATCATCAGGAATGGGCGTATATAAGAATTATCAAAGATCAACACTCCTTGGTCATTACCCCAAAGCATAGTAATCCAATAAACTGAAGAAATAACACAATCAATTAGAAAATTTGAGAAAATGGATCAAAACTTAATGCGATTTAAAAATCTACTAGATGAATTGAATTGAACTTGTTGCCACAGAATTTAAATATGAATTACCTACTATTGTAGAAAAACAAAAAATAGTTGCAATTGAGAAAAAACTTACACTTCTCCAGCTTTTGCAAGACCACCCGTGATTGAGTGTTGTATGAGACTCGGAGCTCACCCATAAAGATTAACTATACTTTCTTATTTCAAATTCTTTTTTACTGTGAATAACAGTAAACGTTGGACATTGAACTTTTTTATACGGCAACGAAGGACCATCTCCTCCATATCCTTTTGTTTTAGGACCTTTGCATTCTTGTACAACAATGCATGAAAATATTACCAATAGACAAAATGTCTTTCTTAATGAAGACATTATATTGGAATAACTTGATTTGATAATGTTTTCCTTTGCTCGACTTGAGAGGTGTATATAGTCACACAAAAAATCATAACGTAATTATCATTAATTAGTCATCACTCTTGAATAAAACCTTGTGTTGTGCTTCTAGAATTGGAGTTTAGAAAATCGCTGACTACTATAAAATACAATCGAGATTTTTGTATAGTTTATTATTGATTCTTGAATTTATGTAATGTATATGCATTGATCACTGGCGTTAAATAATTATTAATGGTTTTTATTTTAATTGTTATTCTTTTATTTTCTATTTCTGTTATTCTATCCAATCCAATGCAGTTGCAGATTACTCTGAAGCACATAATATATACTCTTTCTATGTAAATATCTGTTGTATTTTTAAAATTTACATAGTAAAGAAAAAGTAAATTGTAAAAATGAGAGAGGGACAGCTGACTAAAATATGCATACTTGAACTTTTTCTATACTTTTTTTATCTCTCTCCTACTCTGATATGGTGTTCTTGAGAGTTTTCTACGGTGTGAAGGTGAAGGTATGAACGTGTGTTGAGAAGGCTACGTCTGGAAGTAATTGATGAGATCTTAGGTGATCTTTTGTTTTGTCGGTCTCACGGTGCTCCCTTGTATGAATCGTGTGATTGAGGAGGTCATTGGCCCTTGTGTATTCGCGTTGCGACCTTAGACAAACTCTCAATCTTCTGACTTTTCATCCTTGTAGGCTTGTACTACTTGTTTGGATCCGAAAGGATCTTGTTTACTAATCTATGTACTTAGTGTGCAGGTGACAAAAATTGACTAGTTTGAGACCGAATGGGTGACACACCATGCACTCTCTCCGTACTAAAAAAAATAGACTAATTTTACCATTTTAGCGTCCCACAAAATTAGATCAAGTCTAAATATGGAAAGTTATCAAAAACAATAATTCTACGCATAATTTATAATGTGGGCCCCACAATCTACGAACACCCATTCCACTATCTTTTTCCTCTCTCTCTTAATTTACTAATTGTACATTAAAACTCGTGTCATTTTCAATTTTTTCTATTTTAGAATGGAGGGAGTATTATTTAGGGGGTACGAGGAGGGGGAATGGGCCCTTTACGCTCCTATGTAGGTCATCTGCTCCTTTGCATAGTAGGTTCTCAATGGGTGATAGACTAAACATTTTTTTTAAAAGGGTTATTTGCATGTAAATACAAATTTTCAAAAAATTTTATTTTTTTTCTAAACTTTATTTTTAGAATACAAATACATGAACTTTAATCCTTTCTAATTTTTCCCTTAAATTAAAAATCAAAGCTGATGTATAATGGATTAATGGTTAAAAAATCAGTAAATAACACTTAGTAAATCCGGAAAAACTGACTTACAACATACTTCTAAGACCAAAGACCAAAATGGTTAAAAAAAACAATATAATTGTCATTGGATTGAAAGTACTAATATAATTTGTGAGCCTAATCTTGAGATGAAGCATTAGCAAGCGGATCAAGTAGCTGGCCGACGAAGAGCACAACCCCACTTATATCCTCTCTTATAGTAAAGAGAAAAGGATGGTCAGCCACGAACCGCTTCGGCGGCGGCCTATACCTCGAGCACCCCGACACTATATCTGCTTCTGTCACAGCCGCCGCCTCTGTGCCCTCCTCGTTCACCTCCACAAACGCCTTATGCTGTATTTTGTTAACCATCAGAGCCTCTTCATCCTCCACCATCTCAGTCAGACCACCCATCTCGAAAAGATCCACCACTCCCAATTCCTTCATAACGCTTGAAGCCTCAATCTCGAAACCTATCTTAAACTTAGGTATGCGGAATTCATCAAGAGTCTCGGCATAGGAAGGGCGATGGCTTTCTATGAACCCGGGCTCGGAGCAGATTCTCTCGGTCAGAGATGGCAGGCCGTCTTTGGCGTCTGGAAGATAGATGTACATAGAGAATCTGCGCGTGTCGCTACCTTGCTGGTAAGACAGCTTCAAAACTTTGAAGCCATCAAAAGCGCGGAAGAACTGGTTATCCCAGCTGGTCATGAAGGGGGCGCGAACAGAGCTCTCGTTTAACATGTAGAAGACGCCATCTGTTGTTAGACTCGCATCGAATGTGTTGGTCCATTTACCTTTGAAGTAGACTGCGTTTGCCAGGATGAGTCTGCTGTCGGGCTTGACTGAATCTGGTGGGAGTATTTCTTTGATGAGGCCTTTTGTTTCCTTTTCGCACCATGCATTCACTTCTTTTCTAGCCTCTTCCGGCTTCAAAAATATGTAAGATAGCAAAAATTAATTGACAAGCTATATAAAAACAAATATTTTATCAGTTCTTGATGCAACACAACCCATTTTCCCCAAATCTTGACACAATAACAAATTTTTAACCTTTTAGGCCATTAACATTCACTATAAATAATAGCAAAGCTCGGTCAATATTTGTCAAAGTTGATTTAACAATCAGAAACCCTAGACCTCCATGGAAGCAAAAAAAACACTAACAAAACAACCTATGCTCAAATCTAAGTATTGTAACTATCCTACCAAACATGTGGTCCGCATACCATATTTACACTCACAAACAAGCATAATAAGAATTTCATGACTTCCCATCAAAACATATTTCTTAATTTATCAATTATGCATTAAAACTCGTACCGTTTCACAAGTTTCTAATTTTTAAGGACGGAGGTAGTAGTAATCAAGTAATGTTTTCCACAGAATTAAGAAAAAATAGCATAGTACATTGTCACTTAGCTCCAAAATTCTGCTAAGATAACAAACCTAGAAGACATCTATCTAGAAAAATATGTTAGAATTCCCCATACTGCAAACAAATTGGCGTCAAACCCTTATTTCTTTCTTGTGTTATTATAAATTTACATTAAAAGTTAGAGAAAACCTACTTGATTCTGAAAATCAACAAGTTGGGCAACAGCCTTATAAGAATTGTGGACAATATCTTGAAAAGTGGGTTTGAAAGTGAGGCTCTGATCGACCCAGAGGCCGTTATTGGTGGACAAGAGGGGCCCACCGGCGTGGCTGCCGTCAGCGAGAACTGTGGCGGCAATATGCGAGTACATAGAATTGAGGTGTTCGACGCGCTCTGATTTGAGATAAGTGAGAAGCTGGTCGCGTGTAGAGCTGCTTGAGCCTGCGGTAGTCATGGAAAGCACCATATGGATTGAGAGAGGCGAGAGAATGAGGTTTTTGCCTTGGTTGCCGGCGGCGATCACGTGCTTCGCCAGCTGAAGATAACTATCGCTTTCTTTTTTGATGGGATAGTTGTTGAGGGGAGACATTGCCGCAAGAATGATGAGAAATATTCTTGTTGTTTTAACCAACAAAAACATTATTATAAGGCCACTATTTGTAGAGAGTATATACCAAGCTAGGGTTTGTTGTATCATTTCTAATTTTGGGTGAGATGTATTTCAAATAGGAAATAATTTTGTAAACAAATTATGATAACAATTGAAGTATAGGAGAAAATAATACTCAAATTTGATAAATTTGAGAATGAGTCTAACATACTCTATATCGATAGGTGTAAAAATTCCATAGTCTTGACATACCAAGTGGCAATATGATTTGGTATGTCCAACTAATAACATTTTGACAAATGGAATTATGAAAGTATCACGTGGATTATAAACTAATTAGTGTAAATATAAATAGATTCTTTATTTTTAATGAAAACTTCTCCCAAAATCGCCGGGTCTTCCTTATACAATTTTTGTATTGATATGCAATTATACACTCTTAATTTGGGATCTTATGTGTACCTTTATTTTTTTATTGTGTTATATATATATATGAACAAAAAATACATGTGGCCATAACTTGAAATATTATGTACAAGTTTTTTTTTTGGTTTTTTGTTTTTTTTTTAAAATATTACGTACTCCAACAAGTTATCAAACCATCTCATCATTATCAATCAAATAAATTATTTGTATATTCTAGCTATTCCACTATAAAGACTTTATGAATATTCCATGACTTCGATCATTTTATTTTCTTGTTTTGAATATTTTTTGAATTTTTGACCTGCTACTGAAAATGTATTAAAAAAGTCAAACAGTGAAATTAATTAATAAATATTAAATACTATAAAATTTAATTTACGGTCATATTTTATTAATTGTGTAGATTTTTAGATTATATGGAGTATATATAATGTGTAGAGGAGGATATTATTATATGCATGTATATGAGGAAGGTTTAGAAAATCTTGGAGAAATTTCCATAATTTAAAACAATAGCTCTAATTAGCTTCACACCCAATACTTACCATATGCACATGAAATATAACATTTTTAGAGTTCAAGTTGTCAAAATATTATTAGTAAAACATATCAAGTCATATTGTCACTTGGTATGTCAAGACTAGGGAATTTTTGCTCATATCGATAGTTAATCCCAAACCATTTAATGTTTTAATTAGTGTAAAAATTTCTAGTTACATGCAGTATTATCTAGGACTTTAGGGTTTAGAAAAATCTTACCCCCAAATAATCTATCCATTCCACGATAAGAATCACATTTCACTTTTACTATAAATGGTATATAAGTCTCATATTTCACTAGTTCACTTAACTCACATTTTATTATAAAACTAAAACTAATATAAAAATATGGACATCATTTCCACTAACTTTTCCAGTCCACTATTCTTTAAATTTCTTAAAACTCGTGCTTACATTAAATGTGACTCATATTATGGGACGAAAAAAGTAATAATCATGTGTAATATTAACACTAGTTCCTGAATGCAAAAAGTGAGTATTCTCTGACACTTTTTGTCATTAGCCATAGACACTAAAGTATTTTCAACAGGTTTGAACTGAGAAAACACATATTTGAAGGGAGAGATGTGATAGGTGCATCCTGAATCAATTAGCCAATCATTCATGGAAAAAGAACAGCCAAGAGAGGAGTTAACAGACATAATATCATGAGTCATGAAGCAGACACCTTCAGAATCATTATTCTTAGCCAGGTTAGCAATTGAATCCAGTTGATTATTATTGTTTTTCTGCTTTTTAGGATTAGGGCACTCCTTTTTATAGTGACCAACCTCACCACAGTTAAAACACTTTCTATTAGCCTTAGGATTCTTGCTCTTAGACCTGGATCTACTCTTGCCCTTCTATTTACCATTTCCATTAGAGTTACTGTCCTCATTACCCCCTCTTATTTTAGATCTGCCCCTAACATTTAAAGCTTTGGACTAAGTAGATTTAAAAGCCTGATTTTCTTTAATTTAAATTTTCTTAGATTTTAAAGAACTAATGATCAAATCAAGAGGGACACTATCAGTGCCATACTTTATAGCAGCTTTAACATCATTATATGAATCAGGGATAACATTCATTAGAGCAATGCTAGTCTTATCAATGGTTTTTTCACCAGACCTTTTAATATCTTAAACAAGTTTTTGAAAAACATCAATGTTATTCTCAATATCCTTTGAAAGATCAAGCTTGAACTTAAAAAGTTTTTCCAACAAATACATCCTTGAAGACATTGAAGTTTCAATATACAGAGTATCTAGTTTTTCCCATAACTTAGAAGCAAACTCAATGGCCCCAACCTTTCTGATCACATAATCAGAAAGGTTGAGGATTATAGTAGACATGGCTAATTCATTCATTTCTGCAACTTTATCTTCAGATTCAGTATCAACGATAGTTCCCTCTACTAACTTAAAAACTTTTTGCTGAATCAAAATACATTTTATTTTCTGTTTCAAGATAACAAAATCATTTTGTCCATTGAAGGGAACAATACCAACTGGCTGAGACATTTTGAGAAAGATTTTAACATGCATAAAAGAACCAGCAACACGGAAGGCACAACAAGCAACCCTACTAGCACAGTAAGTGGACTTAAACACAAAACAATTAGAGAGTCCACTTAGAACAGTTATGCAGGGATTTTTCATGCAAGAATCACATATGCAAACTTAGTATAAACGTGCTAGAGTATTGTAGTTGGAATTTTTTTAACTTAACGCGAACGCACATCTTCGGGATTCCCTTATCTCTATCATCTTTCTCCCTGTTTTATTTGCTCTTAGTTGTTCTATGCTTTTATTGTTTTTAGTTTTCAAAAGTTTTCCCATCTTTTTGTTTTTTGAGATAAATAATTTAGTCTTAGTAGAGGATAGACACTTTTGTTACCTTCCCCGTGTTCGATATCCGGACTAACCTTTAGTATACTATATATACTATGTATACTTGCAGGTTTATTTAGTGCTAATAAATAGTGCATCAAGTTTTTTAGGCGTAGTTGCCGGAAAGACAATTCACTTTGGGTGAAATATCGTCGAGACGGATAATTTTACTACTTTGGATTTTAATCGCTTTTATTTTATTTTTTATTTTTATTTTTATTTTGTGGATTTTCTGTGGGGATGGGGATACATATGGCTATGGCGACAGTGGGAGATTCGATCGTCTGCCTTTCCAGGCCATGGGGGATGCGTCTGCATTATTTCTTTGTGAATTCTCCTACGATGCACAAATTCACTAATTCGATAATTCTTACGAAATGTGTACAGGTATGGAGGATCGACCACTCGATTGGGGAGAAGTCTGGAAATGCATCGTAAAGTTTTCGAACATAGAAAGGTGAACGGTTGGAAAATCTAGAAAGAAATACAAACGCCTTGGAAAGGGTTGGCAACCCTAGTTACT
Source organism: Salvia hispanica (assembly GCF_023119035.1). Taxonomy (NCBI): domain Eukaryota; kingdom Viridiplantae; phylum Streptophyta; class Magnoliopsida; order Lamiales; family Lamiaceae; genus Salvia; species Salvia hispanica. The sequence continues at coordinate 1,706,557 of NC_062966.1, read as the reverse complement.
CAAATCGAGATCTTCGGAATTTAATCTTGGGATCCACAGCCCACGACCCCGTAGGCGAGGCACACCTCGGTACAACTGGCTGCCCCGGAGGTTAACCCGAAAAGGAAAGTGCCACGATGTGCGGGCATGGCAAGCGGAACTACATATCAACCTCCGGAAAGCGGGAGACCTGAGCGGGGAAAGGGAGCGGAAAGTCGGCATGACACGTCTGAAGAAGTGCAGCGGTCCCGCCGCGCCTCAACACAACGACCCGCCACCCACGGTCGGTGGACTACGGGTAGCCCGCGGTGAAGTCGGCGGCCGCCACACACCCGTTGTGAGCGGTCGCCGGCAGCGGCGCCGACCCGGGTGAGACCATGGCGGTGTTGCCATCCGTATCCTGGTGATTGAAGGAAGCAAGAAGCTTGGCCGACTCGGTTGCCAAATTCTTGGGCGATAGTAAAGTCCACATGTCAGCGTTCCTTAGTAGGAGTACGCAGCAAATGCCCAGTCACCCAAATTTTTGAAAGATGTGGGTGGCGAGAAAAAGGAAGTGGGGGAAGTACGAAGCAGTAGAACATGAGAGAATTGCCGGTGTTATCATCGAAAGGGATTACCCACTAAACATAGATACTACAGGAGTTTCTCTATCTTTGTGTTTTGGGGAATGATGTGAAGGGTGAGCGTTATGTGATCTAGGATCTAGTATTAACTTGATGCCTTTATCTTTTTACGAGAAGCTTGACGATGATAGCATCAAAAAGCACTTCTCGATCGCGTTGCAAATGACGGATCGGAGCTACGGGGACCGCCTAAGGTAGAGCTAAAACCTCTCTCGAGCATCCTGAAGTCGTTCCTGGGGCCAGGAAAAACCTTTACCCGGTTGTTGTGTCCGGCGCGAGTGAGAAAGAGTGTGAGAAGCTTTTTGTGTGTTTTGAACAAGTATAGGTTTTGCCGCCATGGATGAATTACGATGGTGATTTGAAAGGAATTAGCTGACCACATGCATGTAGAATTTTACTTGAGGAAGGGCATAAACCTCGTGTGCGAATCACGTAGACTTAAGCTACAAGCGTACGAGATGTAGTTGAAAAGAGGTGATAAAGTACTAGATGTAGGGATTATCATTACCGTGTCGATAGTGAATGGGTAAGTCTACAGTAGTAGCTAAAAAGAGGATGAAGGTAGTGCCCAGGCCGGGATGGAGAGATGATAGCCACTAGGGTAGCCGAAGAGGTTGAAGTATGCATTGATTATAGGATGTTAAATCACGGCCATTGAAAGGATCATTTCACTTTGCACTTTGTTGATCGAATGCTTGATAGTAGGGGGATATGATTACTCACCCCATTTTCTTATTAGCTAATGCAGGTATGTCAATTGCAATTCTTCCCCGAAGACCAACATAAGAGTCTGCTTTCACATATCTTATAGTATTTATCTTATAGGAAGATGTCTTTTGGTTTATGCTTAATCTGCTCCTGCTCTTTGAGGAGATGTATGATGGTCGTATTTCATGATTTGATTGAAAAAGTGATGGAAGTTTTTATGGATGATATTTGTGTTTGGTAAATCTTATGATCATTGTCATGACAATCTAAATTTGGAGTTTGCATAGATGCGTAGAAACTAACCTTGTTCTCGGTGGGAAAAATGTCGCTATGGTGAAGGTATAGTTCTAGGCATAAAGTGTCTTACGAGGATAGAAGTGACAAGGCAAGATTACGACCATTAAGCTTCACGCTCGTCAACCCGAAAAAGGAGGTAAGAAGTTTTCTAGGACATGCAGAGAACACAGGAATTCATCGAGGATTTTCTAAGATCTACAACTTTCTTTGTAAATTATACGAGAATGATGTAGAAATTGATTTACCAGGTGCTTGAGACTTTGAGACATATGAAGAAAACTCGTGAAAGCTGACTCACCCATCTCGTCACACGATTGAGTCAACGGTTGAGATCATATTGCAATCACGAAGTGATATTACTGGAGTTGTTGACTTTAGGCGAGAAGAGGCGAATTTTTGAAGTCATCTATTATCTTAGTAGAACTTTAGATCTATACTCCAAACTAATTATCATTCTTGAAAGGGAGATGCTTCTTATTGTTTTTATTAACTTTTGGTAAATTTAGGGCTTTATCTTGTTTGGAACTAAAGACTATTGTTTTATCACCGACTATGCATCACAATGGGCATTTGTTTGCAAGAAGGATCTGAAACCACGACTTATCCAGATGGTCGCTATGCTCCCAAGAGTTTTAGTGAAATGAAGGACAGAAAGAGAGTCGCGAAGATGTGGTAGCAGGACCATTTGTCAAGGGTTGGAGCACCGGTGGAAGAGGAAGATTTATCTCTCGAAATCAGCGAGGACTTCCCAGGATGAGCATATGTGCTTCCTTTCTGACAGCTTTTTCGTGGTACAGGTAATGCATGAAATCATTTGAAGGTACATCCACTCGGATCTTACTCACTATCGGAAAAAGAAATTTTATAGAGATGTATGCGTATCTTAGTTTTTGATTGACCCTACTTGTTCAAAAGATGTCTGAAGATCTATCTTGGAGATGTGTCCTGAAGGCGATTGGGTGGCTATAGTTGAAAAGTGTCTCGTCTCCAGTGGAGGCCGCTGGTGTGCAAAGAGCGTGATAAAGTCTTACACGAGTGGATTCTATTGCTTTACCATTTTTGAAGCCTCGCTAGTTTTGTTCTCCAGCTCACGATGAATGCCAGCCAGACGGTGGAATTTCTACAAGAAGAAGGAAATGCCTATGAATACCATGATGGGTAGAATTGTTTGATGTATTGGGGGATAGATTTTATGGACATTCCAAAATCGGAAGGCATCTGATATATCTTTACTTGCGATAGTATATGTTTTTAGTTGGGTGGAAACAATTCCAGCGGAGACGACGATTCTAAAGTTGTCATTCTTTTTTGTTAGAAAAAACATATTTGCGGTTACAGTACGCTTTCGCTCTTATTAGTGATGGAGGATCTCACTTCAACAATAGATGGTTGGACATTGTTGGACAAATACGGAGTCAAACGCGATAACTTTCCTTTATCATCTCGAAATAGCCGAGTTGAAACAGGAAATCAAGTAGGTTATTCAAAAAGGCGGCGTGGCCCAGCAAGTTGAGCACCGGTTTGAATGGCAATTACAAAGGCGTAGGTATAATATGCTTATCAACTTGTGTTTGGTAAGTCTTGTGAACACTCTTGAGATGGAATACAAGTCATATTGGGCAATCAAGAAGTTGAACCATGACTTTATGAGCCGGTGAAGAAAGACATCTTTTTCTTAATGAGATGGAGCCGAATTGGATAGAAGAACTTCTGACGTTAATCGATTATAAGGAGCAGTGAGAGAACACAACAACGTCGAACTCATGACTTTAAAAAATGACTTTGTGGGGCGCAATCCAATCTTGTTTTTGATAATTTTTTGCTTTAATTTTAAGTAAGCTTATTGGTTTTAGTTTAATTTTTGTGCGTTGAAAATTTATGAGTTGACCTGCCCGTGGCGGCCGCGCGTATGTTCTTGGCCGGTCCGCTAACATTGGAACATTTTGTTTCTTGGCGTCGTACTTCGGAAATGCATGTGGAGCATACTGGCTTGTAATTTCAGTAGCGATTTTGAAAAATTTTACATTTTGTGATCGAGCGCAGCCTTGAAATTTTCAAAGTGGGTTTTTTTGATGGTTAACTCGGCGTCCACTACCAACTGCAAACTTATTTTACACTTTGTTGTAAATAATTTTGGGGGATGAAGTAATTGGGCCGGAAGTGAGTTTAGGTTTGTGTTTTAAAGTTTTGTTTTTTGTTTAAAACCCAATAGGTGAATTTTGTGTTCTCAAAAAGCGATTTTACTTGAATCCGTATAAATGAACACGAAGAACTTAGAAACACACGTCTTAAGGAACACACTTTAGACGAGTTACCAATGATATTACATTCCATCATGTTTAAAGTGGCGAAACTAGCGTTTTGATTTGATGGTTTGGTGGAAAGGTCGCGTAATTGGTGAATTGCTTGTTGCTTGAATCATGCTTTATACCTTGTGAGGATTTGAGCACAATTTCTTTCTTGGCCGTGATTGCTCTGGTCGCGTGTCTGTGTTTAGAATTTCATAAAATCTTTGCCTAGATCTCATAGTGTTTAAGTTGTTTAGGAGGATGATTGTATCTTTTTCTAGCTCTTTTATCCAAAAGTTTGACCCTCTCAAAAATTTTAAATAATTTTTCCTTTTGGAGCCAATTTTGAGCCTTTACTATCTTAATAAAGGAATTGGAGAGATAAGGTGAAAGTATAAAAAGTAGTGTGCTTAATGCAAAGAAAGTACAAGTTGTGAAATCGAAAGAATTCCAAATTTGTGTGATTGCCGAAAAAGAAAAAGAAAAGAAAAAAAGAAGAAGAAGAAAAAAATGTGAAAGGTTTGTAGAAAATAAAAGAAAAGGCAAAGGTTGAAAAGTGGGATGAAGGAGAAAAATAGATAAAGTGTTAAAAGTGCTTAGGTTTAGAAAAGTGGGGTGTCTTTACTATACTTGGGATATTTTATTTTAGTACGACTTTTTAGCCAAGATATTTCTCCTTTTCAAAGGCTGCATTACAACCAAAGATAAGGACCTTTCGGACTTTTGAAGCTTAATCACATTTAGTAGAGAGGGATTAGACTGACGAGCACTGGTAAGGCTGCATGATCATGGTTGAGTGTTTATCAATTTATCTTTATACACTTTGAGAGTGAGGAGAATCTTACGTCTTTGGAAGTTTGCCACGTATGAGCTTGATTCAGGTGTTCACAAGTTAGTAATAAGTGCACTAATAAAACCTTGCTTGATTTGATTGAGTTAATACATGTTTAACTTTATTCTTTCATCTTGAGGCGATTATGACGTCTAGTCCTTATGCGTCCGTGCGTATATTGTTGTGTCTTTATTGTTTTGTTCGAGGACAAACAAAAATGTAAGTTTGGGGGAGTTGATACACTCGGATTTTGCACTATTTTAGGTCATTATTTTAGTCCCGTTTTTATGTGAAAGTCATTTCTACCCACGTCCATTATTTGCATATTTTGTCTATTTTGGTATTTTGGCGTGTTTTGTGGCATGATTGCATAATTGAGCCGAAAAAGGGAACTAAAACGCAAAATCTGGAAATTTGGAGTCGAGACAGCGACCGAGCCGCCGCGGATGTGTCTCGCGGCAATCGGCGCTGGCCAAGCGGTCCCGATGCAGCGGTCACTTTCGGCATCTGTTTAGAAGAAGTCTAGATCCGGCGACCGGTAGGCATGAGCATAAGCTAGGTGACTCGTCCTTTCAAAGTATAAACTGTGCTAGAGTATTGTAGTTGGAATTTTGTATAACTATAACCGTGAACGCACATCTCTGGGATTCCCTTATCTCTATCGTCTTTCTCCGTGTTTTATTTGCTCTTAGTTGTTCTATGCTTTTATTATTTTTAGCTTTCAAAAGTTTTCCACAATCTTTTTGTTTTTCCAGATAGTAATTGAGTCTTAGTAGAGGATAGACACTTTGTGATTGTCTTCCCCGTGTTCGATATCCGGTACTAACCTTTAGCTATACTATATATACTCTGTATACTTGCAGGTTTATTTAGTGCTAATAAATAGTGCATCACTAACACATCCAAAGAATCCTATGAATTTAGTTAGACATAATTGAATAAGCTAAAAACATAGATTGGAGTGAAAACAATTGGAACATAAAACTAAAGCAAATAAAACACGTAGGTTGAATCCTTGTCGTTCTTGATGTTCTTGCTTCTTTCTCCAACCCCTTGCACAATGAAGAACTCTCAAATTTATGCTATGGAAGTAATTGGCAAAAAGAAGATGAAAGATTAGGGTTGGAGGAGGAGCTATGAAAGCTCCCCTTTTTGGGGGCAATGGAAGGGTTGAATTCTATGAATGAGGTTATGGGTTATATATAGGCTTGAGAAGGATTTAAATTTGGTAATAAGTTTCCTCCATGCATTAGGAAAGATGTAATTTTCGTTCCCCATAGTAGAAGGAAAAGATTTGGCTTCACAAGGTAATATCTTCTTTCCTTCTTCAAATTTCCGCCTAGACTGCAGCTGGCAGCTTTGCGCGACTTTGGTAGAACGGCCATAACTCTCTCCACAGAACTCCGATTGAGGTGATTCTTATACCATCTTGAACATATTTTAAAGACGAAGAGAATGGAGTGTAGAACTCCCTGATCGGACTTCAGGATCGCCGGAATGTTGAGTTTGAAGACAGCTACCGCGCGCCGCATTTTTGTGGCGGGCCGCCGCACCTTGGCCGGCGGTCGCCGCGCGCAGTCCAGAAGCTTCTGACTCTTTGTGGCGGTCGCCACGCACTTCCCGGCGGTCGACGGGCGTGTCTTTGTCACCGCTGAGCGCCGGCGGTCGCCGGTAGTGTTGCGGCGGTCGCCGGAGAAGCTCCAGATTTCTTACTTCGCGTTACTCCCTTTTTAGGCTCAAATATGCACATTTCTCACAAAACATGTCAAAATACCAAAATAGATAAAATATGCAAATAATGGACATGTAATGCAACTTTGACATTAAAAACGGGCCAAATAATGGCCTTAAAACCGTGCAAAATCCGAGCGTATCAACTGCCCACCCCTAAAACTAGAAAGCTTGTAAAAGTTTTAGGGTTCAAGCCAATTTACTAGAGCGGATACCCTTCTTTAAGGTGTATCCGTCTTACCTCAGGGCCTATACCGGATGCCGAGCTTTACTCTGAAGAGCCCGCCTTCTTTTAATTTGCGACCCGGCGTGCCCAAGTGATCCCCTCGTGGCTCTGATACCACTGTAGGGATCAGATCACTCTAGATTCATTAATTACCGAGACCTCTTTTGTATTAGGTCACCACTAAGATGGCTAATCTAATAGGAACAAGCCAAAGAAAACAAAAGATGTTACACAAGTATTCTGACTAAGTACAAACTAAGATTACAATCAAGAACTATAGCTAAATGCAGATCCTTGACCGGATCATAACTCCAAGTTTACACCGATTGTACATCTTGCACACTTAGTAACGAAGTCAATAATACAAGAAAGAGATCCTTTCGGATCTAAATCAGAAAATAACAAAAAGGGAAAAGGAACAAAAGATTATGATATGGCTCAGGTCGCACGCACGACTGCACAGGGCCAAGGACCTCCTCAATCTTCACCAACAAGTCTCAAGGGAGCACAGTGAAACAATCGGACCCCCAAAACCATAGGGATACTCCGATTACTACAACACAAAAGCCACCTCAACACACAACCACCACACATCTCACAATCACTACCGAAAGGAACTGATTCGAACACAAGCGTTCGAACTCAAAGAAAATCTCCAAATCAACACAGGATTTGAGAGATTAACACTCAGTTCTCACAAAAACAGAGAAGAGAGTCACCGGAGAAGAAGATCGGAGCACATTTATTTAGAGAGAGAGAGAGAGAGAGGAGAGTTCTAGAGAGAGGTCAGAGCATTTAGCAAAGAGAGAGAGTGGGAGAATAGGAATCGAATGAGGCGGATAGAGAATAGGGGTGAGTTTATCTTTCCCAAATAAACACACCCTAGATCCGACGGTCCAAACCAACGATCCGCGTGAGATGGCCACGTGGCAGCCATCGGAGCATCCCACTTAAGTTATTGGGCCAAACTGCATTTGGTCACCAATAATAGAACGGGCCATACAATTAAATCAGTCTAGCTGATTAATAACAAGCCCAAACAATTTGGAATCCATAATATCTCACAGTAACATTATCTTAAAATATAATTATATAGAACTTGTTGCTAAATTTGATTCTCATCAGTAACATTAACCTCAACGTTGTTGCATATATTATGTACTACCTCCGTCCCACTCAAGATGTCCACATTCTTGAGTGATCAGGGATTTTAGGCTGAGTTATTAGGTGGAGTAAGTAGAGATGTACGTAGTTGAAAGCTCTCAGACTCTTGCATGGTTCTCCTTTCTCGTTGTGGATTGCTCAAGAGTATTGTCAAACTGACCCAGCTGGCCAAATGTATGTGATCTACCTACAAATGTCGGTAAATCTGTCCAGAGGAAATCCAGACTGATCAACTTCACTTAAATCAGACTTGAGTGAGATGAATGGAGGAGCTCAAAAGTGTTTCAAAACCTTAACCCACAATACTATTAACTAGTATAGGGAAGTAAGGATCGATCCCACATAGATGATGTGTTTTACATTTGTTGTGGACAAAATGGGAATGGGTGCGGCCACGCTTTCCAAGGATGGATTAAGTTAAACTACTTGACTTGAGAGACTAAACTAACTAAACTGATCCACTTGCTAAACGGACTAAAATCTACTTAATCAAGTCATCCTAAAACTTTCCTGAAATGTACAAACAAAATAAAGTGGACGACTGTCAGTCTCCTGCAAAATGTACAATAAAGTAAAACTTTTCTAACAACTTCATCTTCTTCACGGAAACAACATGAAAAACAGAGCATAAACAGATCTGAACATTTACGAACAACGAAACTATCATAACAACTTGTAAATTTAAATCTACCCCTAAGAACTAAATGCACCTACGTAAACAAGAAACTAACCCATGATCATGCAGAAATCACAAATAAACCTAGATCTGAACATCCTAAACACTTCATCCATAATTTCCTTCGCAACTAGACAAAAACTTAAATCGAAAGATCGGATCCAACCAAATCAAACCGTAACAAAACACTTGAGCTAAAACATGCATCCTAAATCAGAAATCGGAAGCAGATCAGAGAATTCATGCATGGTAAACTGAACATTTCAACGAGAATCGAAATCATAATTCTAAATTTACTAAATCAGAACATCAATAGTCTACAACACCAAGCATAACCTGAAAATAGACAAAAACAAAGGTAGAAATTGTTTCATCGCCCCTTTTCGGAGCGGAAGTACAGAACCAAACGATTAAAGTGATCAAAACCAACACCAAACCATCACTGAGCTAAACTAAACATGAACCTAGCGTGTGTGTTAACGGAAATCAGAAGTTTGGAGTGTTGGGATCCCCCATTTCAGCCCTAGAAGAGAGCTGAAATCTACTGAGTGTCAAGAACTGGAAGCTCATCCTTCTTCCTTCTCAATTTTCATTCATAGGAAGGCGTGAGGCCTAGATCTTGAAGGGGTTGGCAGCGGAAGCGCTCATATAAATCAATTACATAACAATTCTGATCTATTTAGCATATTATTTAGACAAATTCTATTCGCACAATTATCACATGTATCATGCTCATAACTCAAATAAATCATGCTTTAAATTAATTAAAACCTAAAACATGCTTTTCTACGGTTTAGCTATTTTACCTTGATGATTCTCCAAAGAATCGAGCTGGCAGCTTTGCACGACTTTGGTAGAACAACCATAACTCTCTTCACAGAACTCCGATTGAGGTGATTCTTGTACCATCTTGAAGATATTTTCAAGACGAAGAGAATGGTGTATAGAACGCCCCGATCGGACTTCAGGATCGCCGGAAAATTGAGTTTTAAGACAGCTGTCGTGCGCCGCGTTTTTGTGGCGGGCCGCCGCACCTTGGCCGGCGGTCGCCGCGCGCAGTCCAGAAGCTTCTGACTCCTTGTGGCGGTCGCTGGGCGTGTCTTTGTCTCCGCTAAGCGCCGGCGATCGCCGGAAGTGTTGCGGCGGTCGTCCGACGCCACCTGAAGTTTTCCAGATTTCCTACTTCGCGTTTTAACTCCCTTTTTTGGCTAAAATATGCACATTTCTCACAAAACATATCAAAATACCAAAATAGATAAAATATGCAAATAATGGACATGTAATACAACTTTGACATTAAAAACGGACCACAAAATGGCCTTAAAATAGTGCAAAATGCGAGCGTATCAAAAGCATTTGAGGAAGTGAAAAAGGCAGATTTCATGCTTCACAACACAGTTGAAGAGCTAGAATTCGAAATACTTTCAGCTCTCAACAGATACCAGCCTAATTACGCCATCGGCCCCTTCAGTTTATCCGAGGCCAGCAGCGTTGCCGTCGGCAAAAGCCTTCACGCCGAGGTAGACATAACCAAGTGGCTCGGTTCCAAGCCAGCCGGTTTGGTTTTATACGTGTCATTCGGGAGCGTGGTTAGTACTAGCAAGGAAGTGATCGAAGAGATAGCTCACGGTCTTCGTCTCAGTGAGGTCAATTTTATTTGGGTTGCTCGAGCACATCTCACTGCTTTCAGCGATGCAAAAGTTTTACCGGATGGATTCGAGGAGTGCATATCTAGAGAGAGAAAGTAAAAAGAAAATGCATAACTCCAAATGACCACGGAAGGAGGACTTGGGGGAAACCAAATAAGCCAGGGTCACTTTGGTAAACTCGCCATCATTTCTTCATCACTGTAGCGGTTGAGATTTCCAATATCAAGTTGGATGCGTGAATTATTTCAGACAAAAGTCAAAAAGCATAGTGCGGGCTGGGGGCTTTTTCGAGGGCCATACTTGTTCAGTTATTGAACATCGAACCGTCATTAATGAGCTAATTTGACCTTAATTCTAGCCAATTAGTCATCACCGAACAAGCCCTTAATATAACACATGTAGTGTAGTTGATTTGGAGTCAGGTCTGCTTATCTGGAGAGAGCAGGTTCAAGTCTAGTCTGTGTGATATTCTTATACCAGATAGTTATATTCAATTTGTTAATGTGTTTTTTATTTACTCACATTACTAAAATTTTCCATTACTAGGATTAATTCATTTTTCCAATTCTCAGTTAAATCATTAATTAGTACTCCGTTGAGTCGTATTTCTTTTTAGTCCGTCCCAACAAAATTGAGTCATTTCTTTTTTTAACAAAAGACAAAACATCTAATCACTCTTATTTTATTCCATCATTTACTTTACTCTCCCTTATTTTTCCTACTTTTTTCATCTCTCCTATTTATTTAATATAAATTCTTAATCTCCGTGCCCAAAAGTTTTGTCTCAACTTTTATGGGACGGAGGGAGTAATTAATTTAAGTTTTTTATTTTATTTTTTCACTAGTATTTTTTATTTTTATTTTTCATTTGTGTAATACTCCCTTCGTTCCATAATAGATGTCACACTTTCTTTTTTAGTTTGTCCACAAAAGATGTCGCATTTCCTTTTTCTGGAAAAAATAATCTCTCACATTTATATAAATATATTATTTTCTCTTTCCACTTAACACACAAAACAACACCTCCTACAATCCCGTGTCAATATCAAAGTGTGACAGCTACTATGGGACGGAGGGAGTATTATTTTTGTACGTTAAAAAGTGTTGATAAGTGAACTAGTAGCACAATAAGCAAAATGTCAAAATGTAATTGTGTTGACATACTTATTTTACTGTGGTGACATTTTTAATATAATGTGTTCAATTAGTTAACAAGTAGCACATTAAGATAGTTAGCACACTAAAGCAACTATATATAGATATATATATATAGGGGGTTATGTTCAATTGCTAACTAATTAGCAATCATAAATTAAGATCATATCTGAGATCTAGTAATTAAAATAATATCATCGTTAATTATATTTTATATTAAAAATAATATTAAATAAACTTAAAGGTATTAATTTCAATTTTTAGTGCGAGTATGAAGAGGCATATCAATCATCCTATTGTATTATTATCTATATACATACACGTTTGAATATTTATAAAATACTGTATGATAATCAATGTAGGGAAATATGTACATTTACGTTTCATTTCCGATTTAAAAATGACATTGATTAGTCATAACTCTTTTAGTTTCATTGGTCCAATAATTTTAAATTTAAATGAGTAGTCGTGCGTTCATGTTTAATTAAACACTTTTGGTTTTACAAGCAAAAATATTATATTTACGTTTCATTGCGTTTTAATAGTCATTGTCATTGCTTTTTTGGTTTCATTTGCCAAATAATATCATGGTCATGAAACACTTTTTAATAATAATAATAATTATTATTATTATTATTTTATTATAATAATAATAATATAACATAAAGTACAATATTTTACTATATTAAACTATCCTGTATGCATGTAACAAGATCTCAAAATGAAAATAACGGTTAAATATGAAATTAAAAGTTGTTGGATGATGCAATCCATTAATTAGCTTTAATATTAGTGACAAATGTACTTAATTCTTAAGTCTTTTGTTCTTCATTAATTTATCATACCTTCCCAACTTCTTTTCCCCATATAAATTTCATGATTTTCTTTTCCCCACATAACTCGTCAAAATTCTCTTTGTGCTAAAATTCTCCTCCATGATTTCGGCAAGAATATTGGTGATAAAGTCGAGCCTCACAACACAGCTAAAAGTTGTGGGTCTAGCACCGATCGACCATCTCCATGAACATAGTTGGACAAGGAATATTTATCAGAGTAGAAGCACAAGTGGAGTGTTAAACATAGTTGGACAAGGAATATTTATCAGAGTAGAAGCACAAGTGGAGTGTTAAACATAGTTGGACAAGGAATATTTATCAGAATAGAAGCACAAGTGGAGTGTTAAATCTGAAAGCGATGTTTACCTTTCGACTGAACAATCAAAGAAACATGTTCAACTCACTCATATAAGCGAGGGCTGGAGGCCACGAGCTTAACCTATCGGTGAAAAAAGGAGAGCATGTTGGATTGGCGCTAGAGAGAGAGGACTTTGAGAAAGAAGAGAGATGCTAAGAACGAGGAGGTTTTAATTTAAAAAATTTGAGCTTTTATTTTTTAGAATGAGACTAATTATATGTGTGAAATGTTTACCAATTGACAATTAATGAGAGAGCTTATTGTATGTCATTTCATTCTTAACCTGTGGGATTGATCATATTAGTGGACAATTAAATATGTACTACCATGTATAATATATGTTGAATATTCTACATTCAAAAAAATAACTAACTCGCATAGTACGTTATTTTGATTTTTTTTAAAGTCACGTTGTTTCTTGATTCTTATTAGTTAAATAATATTTTAATATGGGTAAACACATTTATTTATAGTGATTAATAGTTAAATAAAGTATATTTTAGCTATATAAATTTTATTCTTAATTATTAATTATGTTTTTTTCTTTCCGTTCATTTTTATTTATGTTTTTCTTTTTCAAATTTAATTCTAATACTTGAGATTTTATTTTTGAAATGTGACTTATTAGCAATTAATGAGATTTATGGGTGATTATTCATTCTTATTTATTGGGATTATGATTAGCAATTTACCATGTATAAATATTTTGAATTATACTTTCCAAAAAAAATAATAAAATAATTAATGTAAATGGAATAATGCTATAAATTACTTATTGAGATTAATTATGTTGTTTGAATGTTTTTTTAAAATTTCCATTTAGATCTATACTTAAGTACATCAATATTTGTTTATTTAATAATTAATTATAAAGTTCATTATATATTATTCAAGTTTCTCAATATCAATATGAAATAAGCACATATATTTATACAACTTGATAACATAAATATAAATTTTGTTTCTTATTTTGAAAAACTTTATTATTAGTATTATATAACTCAGTTTACATAGTGTGAAGGTTTTCCATAATATTTATAGTATAAATTAATGATAATTTAAGTCCTTTTTAATAATTTTGTTTGAATTATCGATTATATAAATGTTAATTATCATGAATTGTCGGTTATATTTATGTCCCAAAATTTTGTACTTAGATATGTAAGATAAATACTTTATGTAAAATTTCAAATATAATAATGTACACAAAATCTATTAATAAGCATTTATTTAATTATTCATCAGTTATTGTTTTTATTGTTTACAACTTCGACATAGTGAACATTGTAAATTTTGATATTAATTATTTTATATAGATGGTATTTTAGTATTGAACGACATATGTTGTTAAAGCATGATTACTCACTTTATACTATAGATTCAAAAATATTTTGATTCATATATGTGCTTCTATTATTTTTATTGTAATTCTTTTGATTTTCTGTTTTAATTGTCTAATTATATATTTATCTATTTTAAATTTCATATAACTATATCATTTCTTATATTAGTTGATTAACTAACAATATGATATTAATACAATGAAAATAAAATAGGTCGTGCAACGCACGGGTGTAATACTAGTATATATACTAATTAAAATTAGCCACTTCCTCTCTCCTTAAATCATCTTAAAAATTTTAATTTACGTAATTTTCTCGATTGAAATTATTTTTTCGTAAAAAAAATATCAAATTAAAGGTAATTTAATAAGGATTCTGACGAGATCTCAATTGCATATGTTTTGACGATGATCGGATGATTTCATCATATTAATTTTAGTTTTCGTATATGTTGATAAGCATATTTATATCAATAAATGCATCAAACAATCTCAATATAATATCAATAAAACTGTGTTTGATATTCTCAGATACTTGTGTTGAGATTCTTGTGTCATTGTAATGATATTGATATTTGTAATCATGCAATGTGATCAAATGCAAACTTATATATTGTACAAACTCCAAACAATGATCTAGATTATTAAAAAATATCAACAGATTATAAAATAACAGCAACAGAAAATATCAACACAACACTGTGTTGATATTGTATTGACATTGTGTTGTGATCAAAATCTTGAAATTTTACACTGTGTTGACATTGTGTTGACGCTGTGTTGAAAAGTTTGGAGTTTATATAATATATGAGTTTGCATTTTATCACTACCCTTGTAATCATTATGTTGATATAAACGGTAAAAATTACTACTATGTTCTAACAGATTGACTATTTTACTTTTTTGTTGATATTTTATCTATTATTTATTGAATAGTAGAACTTTAATCTCATCCACTCATTTTAAGGTTTAATGGTATGCAATTAGTCTTAATTCTTGATTGGATACCATATACTACATTTTAACATGCCTCATAGTATAATATGCCATCAAAACCAGTGTTTTAAAAACTGGACCGGCCCCGGTTCGACCGTGAACCGGCAGATAATCCAGTCCGGTTCACACTTAAAAACCACTAGCATGTTGAACCGCCATGAACCGGTGGTATCGGCCTGTAAGACCGGTCCAACTGTGAATCTCGGAAACTGGATTTTGAAATTTTTCACTTTTCAAAAAAATTTCAAAATTTGTTGTTGGTAGGGCTTGAACACATGACCGTATTTCTAAATACCAACTTCATTACCACTCCACCAAATGGTCATTTTGAAATATTAAGAACATTAATTATTGTTATACATTAAATCTGAAATTTTTTTTTCCCACCAAACTAATATTCATTTTAATTTTATATATTTATATTTTAATTATGCTTTTACAATCACTAATATTTTACAATATTGGAGTTTATAACTATATATAGTATTTAATAGTTTTTAATATTGTGTAACTAGAGTTGTGATCAATGTCGAACCCTTCTTAAAGACCGAACTAGAGATTGAATTTGGGCCATTCATTTTTTAATCTTATGGTTAGGATTAATTTAATACTCCCTCCGTCCCGCTTTAGGAGCCCCGGTTAATCAATTTTGGGCGTCCCGCTTTAGGAGTCCCAGTTGAGATAAATTAATAAAAAATGCCTACAAAGTGTTATAAGTGTTAAAAGTGGGTCACAACATCCACTACAACTAATAAAAAAGTGATAAAAATGGGTCCCAACATCCACTACAACATTTATTTATTGGACACTCAATTGAAAGTGAATCCCAACAGCAACTATAATATTTATTTATTACACACCCAAACACTTTTTTCTTAAAACATGTGCCCGACTCAACCGGGACTCCTAAAGCGGGACAGAGGGAGTATTTTATTTAATAAATAATTTTTTATTTTCATTTTTTTAAAAAAATTTTTAAAAAATTTTTAAAATTTTATTTTTTTATTCAATAAAAACTTGCTGGAGTAAATAATGAACTATATTCACTACATAATGAACTAAATGAACGTATGTTATGAAATAAATTTTCGCATTCATTACATACCGAATTTACTTTAACTGAAAGATAATTATGTCATAACACATTGTGAAGTAATAAACTAATAGAATGAAATAATAACATGACTGAATGAAGTAATAAATTAACGGGATGAAGTAATAAACTAATGGAATGAAGTAATAGTATGACTAAATGAAGTAATAAGTTCATTACTACTATTTGACGTTTAACACAGTTAACATTGTATTTCAATAAAATGTCATATTTACTTCATTACTAACATTCATTTGGTTCATTATTTATTGAATATAGTTCATTACTACCGCTTACGTTTAACAATAAAATTTGTTGTATCATTAATGTATTTCAATAACATGTCAAAATTACTTCATTACATACTTCATTTAGTTCATTATTTACTCCAACAAATTTTTATCGAAGAAAAAAATATATATATAATTTTTTTTTAAATAAAATAAAAAATGAATAAAAATATTTTTATAAAAATTTTATAAAAATTTAAAAAATAAATTAAAAACATAAAAATAAAATAAATATAAAAATTAAAATTAAAATTAAAATTAAAATTAAAAAGTTTTATTGAATAAAATATTAAATTGATTGTAAATTAATCCTAACCACAAGCTTAAGAAAATGGATGACCCTAATTTGGTCAATAGTTTGGTCTTAAGAGTGAATTTGTGGATAATAGGACTCTCTAATCATTTATATATTTAATTTTATTTATCTATAAAAATAAATTATGAAATTTTATTATTTATGAAATTTTAATATTTTTACTTACAACTAATTATGTATAAGGTTAATGTTTGTATATACTATTAATTATATGTAAGTTTAATATATTTTATTTTAATTATATGTATTTAAAATAGTAAAGTATAATGGTTCAACTAATGATTAAACCGGTTGAACCGTGAACCAGTAATTGCTCTGGTTCGTTCACTAGTCCTATTTTTAAAACATTGATCAAAAGTTCAAAACTAATTTAGGCGACGAATATACCTTACCCATCGTCTCCGACTACCCACCGTTGAACATTAGTTCTCACAATCAATGTCCAACAAAATTGCACAAGAAAACGACTGAATCAGATTAATTGCATCCAATTTTTAAAGTCAAAAGCACTGTTAATCGATTTCCCGATTTCATTGATATAAATATGTTCGCTAAATTATTCCAAAAACCCACTCAGCCTCAACCATCACCTTCTTCCCAGGTGAGCTCAATAATTTATTCTTAATTTTCTTTATTTTAAATTTCCGGTTCGTTTCATATTGTTTTGCGAATCAAAGCTCGAATTTTTTTGATGAATTGCGCTCGTTTAATGTTTGGGTTTTACTCATTGAAATTTGGAATTTTATGATTGCTGTGGGAGCTCTCACAGTCATGCATATGTTTTCTGTTTTTTGTTGATTTTAATCGCAATTAAGTTTAAAAGCCATATTCTGCCAATATAGTATTTGGAGGCTTTTGTTTTTTGTTTTTTTTTTAAATTTTATTTTGTTGTTGATACAATGATACTCAAAAGTTTGGAGCTGTGCTATTCCAAGAAATTATTGAATTTGTCACAGGGCATATAATGCCTACGCAATCATTGTTTTCCAGTATTGGCAATCCGTGTGGAATTTACTGATAATTATGGTTGTCTTCTTATATTATTGTGTAGCCAGATGTTACTCAGCAAACGACGGCGTCTTCTGAATTGGCACCGCTTGTCGCTGTTCACTATGGCATCCCATCAACTGCATCGACTCTTGCTTTTGATCCCATTCAAGGCCTCTTGGCAGTAGGGACTCTGTACGTTCAATGTCCAAGTAGATGTTCGGTGCATTTGTCTTTTGTTATTTGGTAGCTGTTATTCATTTATGAGGCATACAAACTGGTGTATATTGTTTTACTTTTAGCAATTATTTACTTCCAATAATTTACTAATCTTGTAAGTTCAGTTGTAACGTGCATCTAGTTTCAGTAGTTAATAAGCTACTTTTTTTATTGTTACCTCATTCCTTCCAATTTAGCATAATTTTTCTCTTCCGATTGCAGTAACTCATCATCTCACGTTTGTGTCCATTTTCGTTGCCTATAATTAACCATCATAGATTTTATTGCTTGTTCTTTTTCATGTTAAGTGATATGGAACAAGATAGCTGGGTACATGGTTGAGTGATAGAACATCTGATCACAGTGGATGATCTAGCCCTTAAGATGGTATACTATCCGTACTTTAGTAATCATTTGTTTGGATGGGCTGCAGGGATGGCAGGATTAAAGTGATTGGTGGTGACAACATTGAAGCTCTTCTTATCTCTCCTACAGCTTTACCGTTTAAGTACCTAGAGGTTTGTTACTATAGTCGTAAGACAATTTTCTTCCATCCATCTCCTCCGTCTATCAAGGAGTTAGTTCATCTCTCTTCTTTTACTTCTTGCTAGTTTTTTGCATGAAATTTTTAAATCCTTTGGAAACCTAGGCCTCTCCTCTGATTTCCTGAATGTTTCACTAGATTATGACTGTTCAACGTCAACCTGTAATACTGCTCTATCGAATGGTTTCCTATTAATTTCCTATATTTACATGATAATGATGCTGACACTGACTGCATTTAGATCAGTCACCCATTCATAAATGATTGAAGTTCTTATTACATACCTTTTGGTTTACACTTGCTCTTTTCAGTTCCTGCAAAACCAAGGTTTTCTAGCGAGTGTCTCCAATGAAAATGAAATCCAGGTATGTGCTCAGTCTAACTTACTGTGTGCAATTGTGCATGTATTGTATTCTAGCTTATCTTCTGGTAAAATCCTTCTGTCTCCCCTGGCAATCTTCATAATTTTTATAGTTACCATTTGGATATTCAAGTTCCAAAATTAGCTATAGATTTATCTCCATCTTATGCCTGATACTCGTATAGATTTTTTGTTTTCTAATCAACCACCATTTTTCTTCTTTTAACATCTATTTGTATGCAACTTTATTAGGTATGGGATCTTGGGATGAGGTGTATATCTTCTAAGATAAAATGGGAATCCACTATAACTGCGTTTTCTGTTATCTCCGGAACCAATTACATGTAAGAGATTTTGAGTTCTAAAGTATTTTTTGTGTTTCTCTGAAAATAGTGCATCAGACATGGCATAAATGTCCTTCCTATTCCAGATATCTTGGAGATGAGTATGGCTTCCTGTCAGTGCTAAAGTATGATGCTGAAGAAAAAAACATTTCTCCATTACCATACCACATTCCTCCAAATCTTATTGCTGGTAACTGGATCTCTAGAATGACATTCTAAAAGTAATGCTTATGAGTTTGATTTGCTAGTGGTGATAATGCAAGAAGGCTGAGGATTTATAACTTGTGAAGATTTAGTGACCTAAATACTTAATAAATCTACAATAGTTGCATAGTCTATCTTTAAGGCACTGTTTTCAAAAAATTGTCCAGAGTTCGAATCCCATAGGTGACAATTTTTTATTTTCGAATTCATACAATTTCCTAGCAAATTCATACATGTTCCACATCGAAATTCATGGTTCATAATTTATATCTTAAAAGTGGTTTTGTAGTAGCCAACCCATGTATATATACACCCACATATATATGGTTAATATTCTATAAGGCACTGTTAGGCAATGAATTCATGGTTCGGGTTTGAACTCCAAAGGTGACAAATTTTTTATTTTTGGCTTCATGCAATTTCCTAGTGAATTCATTTTGCTCCATAGCGGATTCATTGTTCGTGGTTTATATTTTTATATTAAGTTTTATTTTAGAAGTGAATATTATAAAAATCTTTTCCTAGTGTACGAACTATAAAAAAATATCGTTATAATTTATTAATAGCATTATTATTTAAATATGTGTTGTATGTATAAAGAAAATTATCATAAAAACCATTGTAAATTGTAATATATACAAAGACCTAAATTCCTATGCTCCTACACTGAATATGGTTTTTACCAAATACATACCCAATCATCCTATATATATGTTATATTTCTATGCTCCTACATTAGGTATAGTTTTTACCAAATCCATACCCAATAATCCTATATATATGTGTGTGTTATATTTATGTCATGCCCTTGGCCTATTGGGCATAAATCTGATTCATTTGTAGTCAATCTTGTTTCTATTTTTCTGATTTACAATTTTATTTTGTAATGATTAAAGTGCATCATTAAGTAACTTGCCAATGCCTTAAATTTTGTAGAAGGATCTGGGATTACATTGCCTGATCATCAGTCCATTGTTGGCGTGCTCTCACAACCTTGTTTGTCTGGGAATAGGTAAATATATTATGATTCACTGAATCACTTCTTAATTTCTTGGAAATTAATCACCTCAGT
This sequence comes from Salvia hispanica, assembly GCF_023119035.1. Classification (NCBI taxonomy): domain Eukaryota; kingdom Viridiplantae; phylum Streptophyta; class Magnoliopsida; order Lamiales; family Lamiaceae; genus Salvia; species Salvia hispanica. The sequence goes on along the minus strand of NC_062966.1, from coordinate 1,686,267 downwards.
TCTGTGCAATTTCTCCTGGGGTTTGCAATTTATTACAGCTGCAACAATACTCTGCTTTAAGATTGTCATAAATTGTGTGAGGCATCTCCAGCACAATTTTGTATATCCTGGTGATATAACTTTGGATGAGGGATAAGGCACAAACAGTGTTGATTAAAGATATTATGCTTCAAGTATGATAATTGGCTACTACACTATGTCAGATAGCCTTTCCACAAGTTTACATGTCATTGGGTTTGACCTTTGCATAGGCCTTAAAAAAACTAGCAGCTTCTAGTATGTGCATTCAGATATTTTATCACTTGCTAATACCGCGGTTTCGCATCATCAGTTCTCTACTCTGACGCTCCATTTCAAATTTTCAATAATCTATATCCACAACAACATTCCTCGAACCTACCTAAATTATTAGTACTCGAGGGCGTTCAGTTGCTTGCTTTCACCTGTTTGTGCAAATTCTTGTTTCCAATTGCTTGGGAAATAGATTTCTTCTCTTTATCTTGCTTTCCAAAGATTGTATCGTTCTGATTGGCAAATGAATACCATTTGGTAGTTTTCTTATCAGTTGTTTAGACTAAAATTACAGCAAACCTTTTCTGTTAGACTTAGTATTTTGATCAACATTGATGAATCAGGATTTCACCTCTTAGGGGTGCTTAAATTTAGTAACTTATTATTCACTGATTAGAATTTCAAATGATATAAGTAGAAAATAAATCTCATCAAATAGTTCTACATTACTATGGGCATGGACACACAAGAATATACGCGAAGAAAAGAGTTGTCTCTGCATGATGGTATGGAATAAATATGGAAACTCTTGGAAGGTATACTGTAGAGAGGTTATAGCCATTGCGCCTCCAATATCTTATTCATACAAGGAATTCAGTAAAGATGTTATCCAAAGGTGAACAGGAAAAAGGAGAAACTTTTGTCATTTGGTCATTTGTATACTTCATTCAGAAAAAATGTAAAACTTCTAACATGGAGAAGATAGATGATAAAGGGAACAACTTTCAACTTCTAAGACCATGATGACCAATATAAGTCACCTATGATTCATTTTTCAATTATTAGCTTCATCTATAGGTATTAGGTAATTAGCATACTTCCCCAATTCATAAATTCCCATATATTATACCACTACCCTTCTTCTAAACAATGATTCCAATAATTCCTACATCCTAAACATTACAAATTCACACTAATTTAGAAACAATATTTCCAAACAGAATTTAGTTCACTTATCAACATGCTAAGATAATCAAACTAACTTTGTTTTAGCATCATAATTCATATATCAACAAATTGCTTCCTAAATTCTAAATAATATTCAAAACAACAAATTCCAAGTAAAAATAACATCACATTAATCATAATACACATAATTGGTAAAGAAATAAGAAAAATGAAGGAAATCTTGCCAAAAAAGTGGCGAAAATCAGCTGGAAAGGGAGGCTCGTTGTGTGTGTGAGTGTGGTCTGTTTTGGTAGAAGGGGGTGGGGAGTATGCTGCTTCGCTTTTAATTTAAGTGGAAAATGCACATGGTCTATGCGTTTTTCAAATACACAGCGTTTTTCCTGTTTCTGTTGATAAAATATGGGACTTTTTCATAGATTGACCCCAAAGAAGAAACAAACCTGAGTTTGTGAGATGACATGTAACTCTAGAGGAGGGAAAGTTAATTATCTTCCAATCTTCCCAACTTGCTCCGCATGTTCTTTAGTGTCTGAAAGATAATCAGGGACATACTCAGATGCAAGATTGCAGTAATTCGTCTTATCATATTTATTGGGTGCCTCCCAAAAACTGTTTTGAAATGTATTTTCTATGTCATGCATGGCCATATTCCATTTTTCATTGGGGTAATGTGTTCCAGGCTTGAGTTTAGGCTGTGTATACCTGGAATTACAATGAAATGAGCTAGTTTTCTGCTTAATCTACTTGGACAAACAGTTGAAATACAAATCTAAGATTTCTTTTTTGTACACTATTTTCTATTGCAAACAAATTTTACTGTTTAATTTTCTCTTTTCCTAGTTCCATCACTTCATGTTATAATTTTGGTTAGTTTATGTTTGAAACTTCCTTTATATTTTTCATGGTAGTAGTTCCTTGGAATGTTTGGTGATGCTGGTAATTAAATGAATGGAATTTTTTTCAATCCTCTAGATAGGATACAGATTTCCATTTTTAAGTCAATTAAGCAATGGAAATTGTGGATTTTGGTAGAAGTTTCAGTTATTACAGTCAACACTGACCAGTCTGCTATTTTGCAGGGTTTTGATTGCTTATGAAAATGGTTCGATTATTCTGTGGGATGTTACACAAGACAAAGCTGTCCACGTTAAAGGCTATGGAGATCTGCAACTTGGAGGTGGTGCAGTTGTCAATTTTTCCGACAATGAGAGCCACACCCATCTGAATGATTCTTTAGATAATGAAGAAACAGAAAAGGAAATAAGCTCTCTGTGTTGGGTGTCACCTGATGGATCCGTATTAGCTGTTGGTTATGTGGATGGAGATATTTTATTATGGAACTTATCAGCTTCTGACAGTGATAAAGGTCAGAATTCTCAGAAGTCACCTGATGATGTTGTTAAGATACAACTGTCATCAGGGGATAAGAAGCTTCCTGTCATTGTTCTCCATTGGTCATCCAGCAAAGCTCATAATGGTTATGGAGGTCAACTCTTTGCATATGGTGGAGTAGATATTGGAGCTGAAGAAGTATTAACGGTATGCTTGAGCCATGAATGTAGTTGATCTTCTCACCTTCTTTGACATTATGCTTTTTTGTATTAGTAAAGAAAAGCCAACCATATTTCCAGGTCTTAGTTGCCAATTCTTTTGATGTATGTCTCTTCGTCTGCACCTCGGACAAAGTTGGCCTACTATCAATCTTCAATCCTTTTGTAATCAGATTGAGGTCCCATTTGTTCAAGCAGATTGATACAGGAAATAATACATACATAGATTGTAATGGGTTATGTATTGAACAATATGTGTCCCTGAGTCCAAATCTTCACTAAACTTTGTCTTGAAGTGTATTAATGTTCATACTTATTTGGTGATAGAGGAAATCACGTGACACACGGAGCCGAGAATGGTTTTAAGAGATGAAAGTCTTTATGTGGAACTTTATGATTGCTTCGTAGTTGTTAAAGCCACAGAAGAATAATACTCCCTCCGTCCCACTCAAGATGGCCACATTCTTGAGTGGCACGGGATTTTAGGAAGAGTTGTTAGGTGGAATAAAGTAGAGAGGAAAAAGTAGTTGAATATTTTAATGAGGAGAGAGGAGAGAGGATGTTATTCCAAAATTGGAAAGTGGCCATTTTGATTGGGACAAACAAAAAAGGAAAGGTGGCCATCTTGAATGGGACGGAGGGAGTAAGAGATATTGAGTTCAAACTAGTCTTTCATTGTCTGTTTAATCAAATTATATCTGCTATTAGGTTAGATGTTTTCAAAGAAATTTGTGTTGGACCATCTCTATCTTTTTCAGTAAATTTATGGCTTACTACTTTCACCAAGTACTATACAGAATTAGAAGTGATTCTCAAATTGCCCTTCATTCTAGCATTGAATATATCATTTTTAGTGAAAGTTTGCTTGCGCAATGCAGATCCTTGACCTCAACTGGTCTTCTGGGTTATCAAGATTGAAGTGCATTGACCGTGTTGACCTCACCCTCCATGGATCTTTTGCAGATCTTCTTGTAATATCAAACAGTTATAAGGCAGACCAAAGTAATAGCACGTCATTTTTTGTTTTGACCAGTCCAGGGCAATTGCATTTTTATGAATATGCTTCACTGTCTATGTTAAAGTCTGAGAGAGGAAAGAATCATTGTATGGAAGCCTCACAGTATAATTCACTCATACCCACTGTAGAACCATATATGACTGTGGGTAAGCTTTATATGATGGGTTCAGAGGGGAATGTTCTTGGTTCACTCTCAAAGGTAACGGATATTATCTGCCTTGATTTGTGTGCAATACTTTTCGGTTTTCTTTCATTTTAATGATCATTGATAGTTATATTAGGCATTTACCCCTACAAAGCAGCATCCAGATAAAATGCTGACCGGTGGGAGTGCAATGTGGCCTCTTAGAGGTGGTGTTCCTTGTCAAATTTCTACAAGCGAATGCTATACTGTTGAGAGAATTTATATTGGAGGGTATCATGATGGGTCTGTACGAATCTGGGATGCCAGTTTGCCTGTTCTGTCACTTGTTTCTGTTTTAGGATCTGAGGTAAGTAGAGTATTAACTATCAATTGCACTGATGGTTTTGGTGACTTCTCTATACATACTGTTCAACAGCATAAAGGGTATTGAAGTTACTGGTCCATGTGCTTGCAGGTAAAGGTTTTTGAAGTTACTGGTGCTAATGCTCCAATATCAGCATTGGATTTGTATCCTCCAAACTTAACCTTAGCTGTTGGCAACGAATCTGGTTTGGTACGAAAATTTTGTTTGTCAGTAGCTTCATAAAAGTGGTGATATAACGCTGCTAAACTTTGATTTCTCTGTACAGATTTTCCTTTATCAGCTGAAAGGAGACTCTTATCAAGCAACTGTCACCATTGTAACTGAAACAAAACATCAAGGTATCGTTCATAATATGACGTGGAAGTTTTGGCGGCTCGTTTGGCACAACCCAATAGAGATGCATGTGATGATGCTGATCTCTTGAGTTTACCTTAATTTGCAATCAGAACATGACTTTCAAAATGCTGCATTAAATAACCGCCTTTTTTTGCAATTACAACTTCCTCAAAACAGCCGTGAATTCACATTGTTTAATCTGCAATATGTCTATTTAGCTTACATGTGAGGCAAACTTCGCATGGTTGAAAAAAGTTAAAAGGTGGTGTTGTAATCACAACATTCTAAAAGTTGTGTTGTAATTGCAGATTAGGATCAATGTTGTGTTACTTGAGGCAATTAATTCATATATGGAGTCAGTTTCAAATTAGTTCGCTGTTCAGCTTCTTTGACCTCATATACTCCCTCCATTCCCTGCGTTTCGTATGGAACACTCATTTTGGAAAAATGATAATAAATAGTTGAAGTGGAGAGAAAGTAAAGTAAGAGAGATAATAATGTAGGGAAGACTCTTCTCTATATTATTATCTCTCTCTCCACTTTAACTATTTTTTATCATTTTTTTCAAAACGAGTGCTCAAAACGAAACGTCTCTACTACAATGGGATGGAGGGAGTATATAATAAGTGACCACAATTGTATAGACTGGGCTTCTAATTAAGTGAGTAATCTAGCCTTAAAGTTGGGTTTCAGTATTTGTGCATTATGTACAAGTCTTCATGGCTCTCAATGCAAATAGATGTTTTTCCTAAGAGTGTTTATGGAAACATTTGGCTTCATCGTAAAACAACACTCTTGATTATGAACTATATGCTGTTTCTTGTATGAACTGTGGACATTTCTTGTAAGCTACCATAACTACTGTCTTCAGTAGTTATGGTAGCTTACATTTTTTAATATGAACATTTATATTATCTACAGTTTACCTTTGAATGAGTCTTGTTGCCTCTTCTAGTAGCTTATCTGACAGAGAAAATCTTTAAAGATATGATGAACATCATCTACCTTATCTACAGTTCACCATTGCCTACCTCAAGAGGGAAATTATTGTTCAACCATATATTCCATCCTTAGTTCTCCTGTGTGTGCCTTAAGGTTTGCTACTTCTGGAGTCAGACTTGTTGCTGGATTTGAATGTGGACAGGCAAGAACTGTTTCTACCAAAATGAATAAACTAATAATTGTTTCCTAACCTGTAAATTTCATTCTAAAATTATGCTGTCCCTATTACAGATCGCAGTGCTTGACACCGGTTCAGCTTCAGTTATATTTGTTACGGACTGTATATCTAACTCGAAGTCTCCTATCACATCTCTGTCTGTTAGAACATGTCCAACTCGTCATAACCTGGCTGACAAATCTGACAATGAAACTGAAAGTGCACCTGGTCCAGAGGTTGTGTTTGTCCTGACCAAAGATGCTCAGATGGTCTTGATGGACTGTTCCACAGGCAATATGATCAGTTCACAGCCAACGCATCCAAAGGAAAAATCTATCGCAATAAGCATGCATATATTAGGCAAGTGTGCTCCTTGCTTACAATTTTATGCAGTGTTTCAGTCTTTCAGAATCAGATATTTATATTTTCTGAATTTTGAGTGCAGACCAGCGTCATCTTGGTGAAGGGTCCAAAAATTCTTTCACATACTCCCAGCATACCGACGCTCAGAGTGAGGCTTCAATATCCATTCATAAGAATCAGAGTGGTTTACCAAATGCTATAGCAGTGGAGTCTGATTTTGGGAACAAGATGGTGGCATCTCAAATTCTACTTTGTTGTGAGGAAGCCTTCTACTTTTACACTTTAGAGTCTTTGATTCAGGTGCTTGTCTTTCAACTGGTTCTCTAGTTAATTTAAGAATTTTCTCTCACACCTTATAAGAAATTCTTGAATTTAGGGGGATAATAACTATTTCAACAAAATAGAACATGGAAAACAATGTTCCTGGAGTACAGTCATCAAGAGAGATGCAGAAAGATATGGAGTGGTAGTATTCTATCAAAGTGGAGAAATTGAACTAAGGTTACTTTCTTATTCTGTTGCATATCTGACTTTTTTAGACCATGATACCCTCTTAGGTGCACAGTTTTCATTGTGATTTATACTGGACAAAGTGATTTAATACCAAGCGGGGCTCTGTTAAAACTTTAAATTGTGAACTGCATGGTTTATTTAACTTGATTACATGCACTGAAAATGCTTCAAGTTCTTGGTTATCCTGCAAGGTACTTTATACTAATAAAAGGATATGATTTACCCATTTAAGATAGTTTTAATTCAAAATGGAGTCTTGGAAGAAAAGTGCAGGCTTTATTATGCTCCATTATCACTGTGGCATGATTGGTATAACTGTATAAGGTACTCTGGAAAACTCACTTGCCATTAATAACTATCTTAGTCAATTATATGAAAAATTATTGAGAACGATTATCTTTAATAGGGGAGGATTGAAGATATTAAAATAAATAACAAAATGTGATACGAATCCCACATCGGGTCCACATGAAAGTGTGGAATCACATATTAGAGGGAGTCAACCCTTTACCTTTGACCATGGTTTTGGATTAAGTTAGGGCTCCCTGTCGTATATGCTTATCAAAATGATAAAATGAGAATAGCAATCATCCACATACTAAATATACACTTAGAATTATTTTACTGTCTCACACTTCTTTGGATGCAGAAATAATGGTGTGTATCTCTTAGGTCTTTACCAGATCTTAAAGTGCTGGGTGAGAACTCATTGATGTCAATACTAAGGTGGAACTTCAAGAACAAAATGGACAAGACAATCAGTGCTTCCGAGGAAGGGCAGATTACGCTGGTTGGTACCTATACAGAGTTTTATCTGCTCTTAGATTTTACACCCTCTGTCCCTAGGTAGTTGAGTCGATTCCTTTTTTCGCAAAAAACTTTGTTCTCTCTTTCTCTCTCATACTTTATGCTCTCGCCACTTTAGCCTTTGAACACCAATTTCTTAAATCTCGTGCCCAAAAGAAACGTCTTACCTAACTTGGGACAGATGAAGTACTTTATTGCATATAGTTCTTGAATTAGTGGAATTAGATTCTTCCCATTCCTATAAAATTCTGTTTTTCCACCATTTATTGAAAAGAAATTCTGTACTAAAAAATATTCCTGCATGGTAATTTAGCTTAAGTAAAACAAAGCATATCGTGCTGGTCTTTGTCGAACTACTCTCCTGCATTTTCTTAAAACTCCAGATTAAATTGATTATGTTGCTCAACCGAATATTAGATTCAGAGTGTTGTGAACTTATTGATTTCATCATGTGAGGTGTGGGGGGCGTATACCGGGGATATTAAATTGATATATTGATAATAAAAAGAGAGCAAATATTATGTATAATGTGATCATACAATCTTAAGCAGCTTTTAACATGGGGCGTTACTTAGATTTTCATCCTAACACTGCAAAATTCCAATTCTAACTACTGGACTCCCATTCAGCTTCGTATATTACTTTTAATTTTGTTATATCATCCCAGCTCTTGATATGCTTTAGTGTAGCATACTGCATTTCAAACCAATATTTTCCAGTATCAATTGTTAAAGACACTAAATTATGAGCAGCAGTTTCAATCTTGTTTTGTGAGGGTATGTAACTTGCACTATGGTCTCTATCTTTTACAGGTCAATGGTTGTGAATTTGCTCTTGTATCTCTTATGGCATATGCGGATGAATTCAGGTCTTCTGTCCTCCTTCAATTCCCCCCCCCAAAAAAAAAAAGGAAACCGATCTGTCTCCAATTAGCCCTGACAAGAAGCTATGTTTTCTTAGGATTCGTAAGCCGCTGCCTAGCCTACACGATGAAGTCCTTGCTGCAGCTGCCGATGCTGATGTTAACTACTTCCAAAATCAAAAGAAGGAAGAGGTAGTCATAACTACAATCAGTTTATAGATTTCATTACCTGAACCCGTTTAAACTATATTTTTTTTCCATTACCAGAGAGCTCTGCCTGGGTTTGTGAATAATCTGATAAAGGGTTTGAAAGGTGATAAAGAAGAGCAACATATGGATAATGCAAAAGGTCGTGAGATGGTGATTGCTCATTTAGAATCTATATTCTCACGGTTTCCGTTTTCTGAACCCTTTAGTTTTGAAGACTTGGAACTTCAAATAGGTGAGTTGTGTTGTACACCATTTTATCATACGTTGCTACTCTTATTTTTTTTAAGGAGGATCAATAATGGTTCCTCATTCACTCCATGGTTGTGGTGACTTGAACTCCCAACCTATTGGTTGGAGAGGAAGCAGCGCCTTACCAACTAAGTCGCACTTCACTTTAATTGTTAAATATTTTAGAAAGAAAATTTAAAATAATTATGCTCATGAAAGTGTTCATTATTTGCAGATGACCTTGATATTGAAGAGCCTGTTCCTTATGTAGCATCTTCACAAAAGAGCACCGGTGGCTCAAAAGGTGAAGAGCCTGTTCCTTATGTATCATCATTTTCTCATTCAGAAGGTTATATATCGCTATCACATTACATTGAAGATCGAGTTTTGAAAGTTCAAGTTCCAAATACTACATGCCAAAATAGTACTCTCTCCGTCCCGGCTAAAATAACACATTCCTTGGCCGGCACGGGATTTTATGAGTTATTGATTAATGTGTGTTAATTGGAAAGAGAATGGGGGTGAAAAAATAGTAAGGTGTATTAATTGGAGAGAGTTTTTGAAAAAGGAAATATGTCATCTTAATCGGAACAAATTAAAAAGGAAAATGTTTCATCCTAAGTGGGAGGGATCCTAAGTGGGAGGGAGGAAGTTGTATTACAATTAAATGAATTATAATTGACCATTGACCACATTTAATAATTTACAATCCTACAGAATTTCCAAACACTAATTCAATTTCGATGGCCATAAATAGAATGCGTCACTATAACAAATTATCGACCAACAAATTATAGACGAAACTCCTTCAAATGGATCATCAATGTAAAGTTTGTCCCCACTGAAAATTCTCAGTCTATTGACTAAATGAGATTTGTTCATAAAAAAGGATGGTCGGTATGTCTCTCTTTCCACACACAACAAGCACACACGTTTTTCATAATAAGTTTTTTTATTAGAAATGAGAAAAGAGGAAAAATGATCGAGTACTCCCTCCGTCCGCCAAATGTTATTCATATTTGACTTGACACAGATTTTAAGAAATGAAGAAATAGAGTTGAAAAAATTATTAGAATGTGGGTCTCACTTTTATATACGACCCGTCCCTGAAAAATATGAATATTTTGTTTGACATTGATTTTAATATATATTTGGTAAAGTAAGAGAGAAAGATAAATGGTACTGTAAGTATTAGTATTAGTGAAGAGTGGGCTCCACATCATTAATAGTATAAGTTGTAAATAAAATGATGTATAAGGGTAATGTGTTGTTTAAGTTTAATTATTCCTAAATTAGAAAGTTCATACCTTTCCGGGACGGACTATAATAAAAAAATAGTACTACATCCGTCCTCCAAGAATATGCATTCTTTCCTTTTTAAGTATGTCCCACAAGAATATGCATTTTCTAATTTGGAATACTATTTTCTCTCAAATGAGATGAAACCTACTCTCTACTAATAATATTTTAATTACTTTTTTTATTTACATCTCTCTTACTTTATTAATTTTGAATTAATACTCGTAGCGAATCTAAAGTGCGTACCTTTTGAGAACGGAAGGGGTATTAATTTTATAATATAATATAAATGTAATGAAACAGTGCAAAATAAGGTGTACTTATCAGGGAAAAAAAAGTAAAGATTTTGTGAACGTTCTAAATAAAGGTAAAAAAATAGACCATATTTGGTGGACGGAGAGATTTAGAGGAGTATTTCATATATACATTTGATCTCTTGAGTCTTGCCGCCACGTAGGATCAATAACTGTGATTAGGAAAGATTATCAAAAGACCAAATATAAAAGGAAGTCTATGCTGATTTGCAAATATTTGGTTCTCAAGTATTGGGAAAATAAAATTTCATGAAAAATAAATTCACCGACTTTATCGACGTCATAGTTAAGAAATAGGGATAAATATAAATTCTAGGCTTATTCAAATAGATCCAAGTTAAGTGAAATGATTATTTGATTCTCTCATAATATATTTATTTTGATCACATAATTACATTTTAATAAACAAGATAAAGAAAATCAATTAAAAATAACAAATAAATTATCTAAAGTTCGGAAATCAAATAACTCAACATCTTCATATAAAAACTAATATTACCAAATCCTACTATGAATGAATGAAAATACACCAAAGTAATTAATCTTTTTAATCTCACATATCAAAAGAAACTCATAAATTTTAGCTCTATCCTTTTTCAGTAATTATATAAATTTGTTACATTGGCAAAAAAAATTGATTAGATTTTTTTTTTCAAATTAATGAAAAAAAAAATTCAGGGTAATTTTAACATAAAATAATACTCCATTAAACTCTATTCTGACAAAGATTTTATGTACCAAAATCATGAAACTATTATTAATAGCACCAAAAAATTAAGAGTTGACCAAAATTTCTGCAGCCGCCCTTTAAATATGGGCATGAAAATGAGTCTAGCTGTTTTGAATTTCACACGTGCGGAAAGGGGTCAAATTATAATTATTCACAATTATATCTATAACAATAAAGATGGTTGATGTATACCTAAGTATTTTTCAAAGTCGGAAGTTTGAAAGTGGAAAATAATTGTGTTAGTAGAATTAAAAAAACATATAAAGCTATAGGCCTATAAGGTAAAGTCATATTGTGATAACGCATTCCATGAAAGAAGCATGTAAAGTAATTAAAAAAAGATCAACGTAAATATACAAGCAATTTACATCTCCTACGAGAGAATGAATATAGGTTGGTTGCCCTATGGATGTTAAAATGCAGAGTAATTTCGCCATGGACACCGCTTATATAACCAATATTATTAATTTGAGATTTAAGTTACGAAATGCCCTATTTGGTTTTGGTATAAGTTTTAAGAAATTCAAAAAAAAAATTGGTTAAATAAGTTGGTGGAATATACTTCTCACTTATATATATTAATTATATAATAATATGTTAGTGGAATAAGTTGATAAATGTAATGTCTACTTATCATTTATAGTAAAAATTAAGTAGGACTCTTGATCAGAGCGAACGAAAATGATAAAACAGGACACCACCTTTTATGAAAATGCACGATAATCATGTGATTGGGGATTGAAAATGGCGGGTGTGATCAAAATCATGGGTCCTTCGGTCACTTATTCGATCGAAACTGAATATCCGAAATAGTTTTCTCGTAGGATATTAGGTAGCACATTTACCAAAAATTTCGTGATCATGTACCCGGTATACTCATATACACCCTCCGTCCCTCACTAAGTGAAACATTTCTTTTTGGCACAGGGTTTAAGAAAATAGAGTTTTATTAGTTAAGTGAAGGTGAATCAAGTAAGAGAAGGTGTAAAAAAAGGAAATGACTCATTTATCTTAGAATATCCAAAAAAAAAAAATATGGATCACTTAGCAAGGAACATAAGAGTACCATATATGGCACCCCTACTTTAATGTATGTTACTCCGTACTACTTTATTCTCTCGTAATTTATCTTTTTTCTATCATAGTGCTACTTAATTTTCTTCCCTGCAACAATTTTTCCCATTTACCATTAAATACAAATTTCTTAAATCACATGCCTAAAAAAACAACTTGTGTAAAATAAATGTACTCCATCCGTCTATGATTAATTCAGACCGTTTGACTTGGCACGAATTTTAAGAAATATAATCGAAAGTAGTTGAAAAAATTAGTAGAATGTGGACCCTACTTTTATATATTAATTTTATAATAAAATGTGAGTATGATAAGTTAGTGGAATGTAAGCTCCATAACCAAAAGTAGTAAAAAGTAAGTGCTAATTAATTGTGGACGGACGAACAGGGGCGTATCCAGGATTTTATTGTAAGAGGGGCAAAATTCTATAAAGGAAATTTTTTTATATTTGAGCAGGGGCAATAAGTGCAATTTTGTGCATATATTTAAAAATTTAAAACAAATTTATAAAGGCAAACAAGAATTGAGGAGGGGCGTTTGCCCCACCTACTAATAGGCAAGATTCGTCCATGCGGACGAAAAAGGAAATTGATGTCGATCAATCGTGTACGAATGAAATAACACCTACTCAACCTTCGTAAGACCAAAATCGAGACCGAAACCAAAACCAAAACCGAAGCCGAAGCCGAAGCCGAAGCCAAATCAACCGACCCATCACTAATTAACGGAAAACCTAAATACTAATCAAATTAGAATTGAGGCTTAAGAATCACGTGACATACATATGATATGATAATAGGCCGCTGCAAAATCGGAAATAGAGAAGAAAGAGACGAGGCGCATTGGCTGGCTGTATATAAACGTATATACAACCATCTCCCTTTCAACCCAGCCACAAATTGCTTCCACTTGCATACTTCAGAGAAGTGGAGCCCTTTATCAACCTCTCAACTCTCTTCCACCCAAATCAACTTGCGCTCTCTTTCCATATACAAACAACATTCCCCCAACTTCCTCAAGTTCACAACTTTCTCCACAGGGAGAGAGCCCCTCTTAAAAAGGTGAAATCTTTATTGGATTGCCTCTCTCTCTCTCTCATGGCGAGTTTTGTCATATCAGGTTGTGGCTTGAAGCCGCTTCCAAGAATCTATCCTAAACCAAGGAGTGTCCAAAATTCTTTCTCCACCTCTAATTTAAGAATTTCAAGACCCAACCAGTTTTCTTCTTCGTCAATTGGGATTAATCAGAAACGGAATTGGGGTTTGGGAGTGAGTGCGCCATTGAGGATTCAGCCACTGGAAGAAGAGAACGAGGAATTCGACCCGGCGGCGCCGCCTCCGTTCAAGTTGTCTGACATAAAGGCAGCCATTCCTAAGCATTGTTGGGTGAAGGACCCTTGGAGGTCTGTGGGTTATGTGGTGAGAGATGTGGTGGCTGTTTTGGGGATGGCGGCCGCCGCCGCCTATTTCAACAGTTGGATTGTTTGGCCATTGTACTGGTTTGCTCAGAGCACCATGTTCTGGGCTCTCTTTGTTCTTGGTCATGACTGGTAATGTTTTTGGGAGATTGCTTTTGTGTTTTTTGGTGGGAGTTTTGTGTTAAAGATTTGATCTTGATGTGCCTTGAATTGATTTATGCAGTGGCCATGGAAGCTTTTCTAACAATCCCAAGTTGAATAGTGTGTTTGGCCATTTCCTTCACTCTTCAATTTTGGTGCCCTACCATGGATGGTATGTTGATGTCTATTTGTCATTGCATTGGTAATGTTTATGTTTAGTAACTAAAATTGAATCATGTTGGTTGTTGATTGTTATGGTTGATTGATGTAGGAGAATTAGTCACAGAACTCATCATCAGAACCATGGGCATGTTGAGAATGATGAATCTTGGCACCCTGTAAGTTTGTTTCTGTGGATTCGAAAACCTTGATTCTTTGTTGATGCTGTTGTATGGATGTCTCACAAAGCCAGAATTTATAATCTTGATTGCAGATGCCTGAGAAGATTTACAATAGCTTGGACAGTATGGCCAAGAAATTGAGGTTTACATTGCCTTTCCCTATGTTGGCATATCCTATTTATCTGGTGAGCACCTTACTTCTTCGATGTGTTTTTTGCCCTCTGAATTCGTTTTAATGACGTGTTTTTTGTTGTTTGATCGCAGTGGACACGAAGTCCTGGAAAAAAAGGCTCTCATTACCACCCGGACAGTGATTTGTTTGTCCCGGCTGAGAGGAAAGATGTTATCACCTCAACAGTTTGTTGGACTGCAATGGCTGCCTTGCTTGTAGGACTATCTTTTGTCATGGGTCCGATCCAGCTTCTCAAACTATACGGCATTCCTTACTTGGTCAGTCATTTCAATCCCGTTGATTATACGACTGTGAAATGTGGCTTTTCTACTTGTCAAAGATTTGGGCAGTTTTAGTATAAGTTGGTCATGAATTATCCTATCTCGGACTTGTTGGTAAAACTTCGAATTTGACTTGTGCTTCAGGGCTTTGTAGCGTGGCTTGATACCGTGACTTATTTGCATCATCATGGCCATGAAGATAAGCTCCCTTGGTACCGCGGAAAGGTAAAACTTAACTCATAATACTCCCTCCGTTTCTTAAAAAAACTCTTTCCATTTTGGTCCATTCCATAAAAATAGAAACTTTCCATTTTAGGAAACTTCTCTCTCTCTCTCTCTCTCTCTCTCTATATATATATATATATATGAGATGAGACCTATTTTAACACACTTTTGCATTAAAACCCTTGCTGTTTAAAAAATTCCTATTTTTACGAAACGAGGGAGTATGAAAATCCGGGAAGAGAGAATGTTCTCACAACTTGTACTTGCAGTTATTTTTTTATAATGTCTCTATATTCTTTGATAAAACAGGAATGGAGTTATCTGAGAGGCGGGCTCACGACACTTGATCGCGACTACGGATTGATTAACAACATCCATCATGATATAGGAACTCATGTCATACACCATCTCTTCCCCCAAATCCCACACTACAACCTAATAGAAGCTGTAAGTTTTTTTTCCATATTTAAAGGCATTACTTTGCCTCAGACAGTTGAGTTGGTTTTACATGTTTTTGACTCGTGAGCTTGGCCGATTCTTGCAATGCAGACGGAAGCAGCAAAGGGGGTGTTGGGAAAGTACTACAGAGAGCCGAAGAAGTCAGGCCCTCTACCACTCCACTTGCTGGGAGACCTCGTGCGAAGCTTGAAGAAGGATCACTATGTGAGCGACACAGGCGACGTCGTCTATTATCAGACAGATCCTCAACTCAATGGGGGTCAAAAATCTTAAGCTGTGATGAAATTTTTTATGGATTCTTTACCAGATGCTAATTCTTTGAAGCTTTTTGTTATGACACTGGTCTGAGCTCATACTGCAAACATTCTGACCTTTGGAACATATAGATAGTGTTTTTTTTTTTGCAACACAATTAATTTTTGCTTCATTTCTTTAATGGAGCAATCATATATTAGTAATAGATTGACTGCATTTGTCAAAGAATATAAATTATAGTGTATTTGATTTTTATTTTGAGTTGTAGTGTTATGGCATTGAACACTGTATATTTGATTGAAATTGCAAAATATATGCGTTTTACTGTCACTTCAGGTTAAAATAAAGATGAGACTCAATCTTTATATCTATTTCTTCTCTATAAGAAACATTCCACCATGGCAAGTTAACCGTGACAAATGTTAAAAGACCGAATCAATAAGCAAATTATTAAAACTATTGATTCATTATTCTATTAATCGAATTAATTTGACTACTGATCAGACGAAATATTATATGGAGTAACATATATATACCTAATTCTCGTAAATTACATTACACGGAGTATATAAAATGATTTCTAATTATGCATTAGGATTTAGTTATTTATAGATCACCGTGTACATTCATTTGGCTTAAGAAAGGTGTAATGTTTTCGTAACTTTAAATCTGATATCTTGGACGGTGGTAATTAATATTTAATGATGTTGGTGATGTTATTGTATGAATTGTATCTTGGTGTCCGAGTTTAAGTTATGACCAAGAAATGTATGGATAAAGATTTATTATTATTATACAAAACCTAACCAGTTGGAACTTATTCGAAAATAATAAATGAGGGTCCATACTAGACCACTGTCGTGTTTTGTTCTCTTTATTTCCAATCCATAATCTTGGTAAGTATTGCCCCATCAATGCCTAAGAAAATATGAACAAGCAAGAAGATTCAATGTCAGCATTGAATAATTCTACACGTGAAGAAGGCAATCAATCGCCTTGTCTTCGAAGATCGATAAAGGTTTAATATTGTGTTTAAAATGTTGATCACAAGAAATTGAATAACGTTAAATGTTAATATTATATTTTTATTAACTGTTGATCACTACAAATATGCACTATGTTTAATTCTACGTATAATTTTAGTTGTAATTTATTTATTGGTGAACTGATGAAAATGACAAAATAACCAAAATTGAATGTTTATCGGAGGACGGGGAGTCGTATATATGTATTTCTATAAGATCCACTTTCACCTATGGTTAATTTTTTGTAAAGGTCAAGAATTAGAAAATAATCAAGGGTCTTTATCAAAAAAAAAGAAGAAGAAAATAATCAAGGGTAAAACCGTTCTGGTTAGGCGGCTGCAAAAAAAATTCAATAATAATCACTCCGTATAAATTAAGAAAGCTCATTTAAATTCTTTTATTTTACCGCTACTTGAATTTTATAAAGTCACTTTGGGTATATATACAGTTGAGAAAAATAGATGAATTTAATCGGTAGTAGTATGAAATATCAACTCAATTTTAAATTTAAATATTTTTGTAATGCCAAAACAATGAATTTTGGAAACAATTGTTTGCTCTCCATGTTCAAATTCCAATTCCATGATACTAAACCCATCATATTTAATTAATTTCTTTAATTTTTTTTATCCGTTCCTAAATTCCTTATTTCTAGCCTGGCAACCTTTTCTTAATTTCTATCAAATTTTCAGTTTTTTCGTATTTATAGATAGAAAGAAAAAAGAAAAAAGAAAAAAGTGGATTAGAAAAGTTGATAACAGCGTCCTTATAAATTTTCATGTTTTGGTCGCCATTCTATTAACTAGTGATACACGTTTTTACCTCCCTAAATCTAAAGTGTTGATAATTGATAATAATATAGTGGGGTGTATTAGTCGTTGTTGGTCTACTTTGGTAGTAGATGGTGGCTTACTATTCAACAATTGGGACACTTCTACATGATCGATTACCTAACTTTCTTTTATTTTCTTTCCTTTTGTTTAAATATTTGTTCAATGTGTGTATTCTTTGCGTTACCCCAAAATTTTGCTTCACAAGCACAAATATATTGAAAAATGGATAAAGAAAATGCAATATCAAATTATAAACTAGAAATCATTTCATCTATTAGATCATAGAAATATATATTTGATTCATCACTTTGAATGAATAATTGTATTACTCGACGCCTGTTAAATATTACACATTACACGTATTCACTTTCATGATATAGAGAAAAGAATAAAGTATGCACCAAACGATTAGCAATTGACAGTGATAGAAACTACTAATACACAATAGATTGCTAGAAAATCAACAAAGGTGAGTACAATTAATACTAATAGACTCAACACAAAGCAAATGATAAATAAAAATAGGCCCGACTAATTAATCGTTTTAAGCCGAACTAGACAATTCCGCTGGCTAATATGGCCCGATTGAAGACCGGTTTATAGATAGAACGAGCAAGGTATCAAATTGCAGCCAAACTAATCAAACCTATTTATCCAGTTCAATTTTCAAAATATTGGTTTCAAGTTACCTAGACGTTTGAACTCTTGGCCGGATACAACGATGTTGTAAGTTATTGTATTAATTATATATTTTTATGTAAATAATAATGTCACATAATCATATGTGTACAAAATACATCCTCTGTTTCTAAAAAATAGACAACATTTGAAATAACACAGATTTTAATGTATAACCGGTATAGTAAGAAAAAGATATAAAAAATAATTGGAGCATTGTTAATAAAGAATGAGACCCATTTCAATAGAGAGAAAAAATGACATATCAAAAAATGACAAATATGGTCTACTATTTTTAAAGAATTGAAGAGTACTAGCAAAAAATTTCTTGGAGTAAATAAGAGCCGTATCATGAAAACGCAATTAAACAATCACAGAAATATAGAAATTCAATCCTGACGTTTATTCTTCGCTTTGAATATGAGAATTACATGAAACTACTCCTCCGACTCCCAAGTAAACAATATATTCATATCAAATAACAAAAAAATTAACTAATCATTTCCCAATCTAAAACTGATATTTCCATCAGTAAATCCTTGAAGCAACCATTGCTAAAGATATGGTGTTAAAATTGTAAGAATCGAATCAGAAAGAATATGATCAACCTAAAGATCATCTCAAGCCACTATTCTGCTCCTGCTCTATGTACATTTGCTCGAGCCGGAGACGGGTAGACGTTGGCGTCTACCCACCGGCAGCCTGCCTCTGGTGCGGACTATACAGCCCCGCGCCCCCCTGCCCCCTTGTCGGGCTGTACATCCCCGTGTTCCCACCAGCCGGGACGTCTTTCACCAGCGTGTTGACCCACGACACATCCGGCTCCCCTGCATTGGAACGAACGTTCGCACCGGCACTGTCTGATCGAAAACCGAACGAGGCTGATTTCCTAAGCCTGTTCACTTCTTCATCATTGAAGCCCCATTCTAGCTTCCCATCGGGAGCACCCCACTCCGAGTGATTCGGCGGCATGACACCAGCCGGCGAATTGGCTGTCGGCCCATAATGATATCCACCGCCACCGCTGCGGTCGATGAAGCTCTGGCTCCGTTTCGCGAAGGCAGCTGACCGTGAATTCATGACCGCTGCAGCTACTGCAGCGGAGGAGTCAAAACCATATGCTGAGGGATTTCTTGATGGCGAGGACGAGACATTCGTCGGGTAGCTTGCTCGGAGCTGGTTCATATTCTGTCGAGTCGGGGATTGCATCTGCGAGCCGTTGATCTTCGGTGACAGTCCCTGCAACTGGGACAGCAGAGAAGGGTTAATGGATCCGTATACGTCGTCAAGGTTCGTTGGCGTAAGATCAGCCATTCGGGAGTATGGAGACGAGAGACTAGCCATCTCCTCAACCAACTGCTGCCCGTGTTGGGTCCGGATTCTGTCCAATCCGAGCATCTTCAGATCCAGATCAACGTCTCTCGCGCTCAAGGCCGTCTTCAGCCTACTCCCGGGCAGCTGCAGAGCAGGCGGTGTAGCAAGGCTCATCTTGTTCGGCCACATGTTTCCCCCCATCGGAGACGAGCAGGTAACGGATGGGGACGTTGGTGGTGTCGACGTATTACTAGTCATCATCAACGTTGTCGCCATGTCCAACGCAGAAAGAGTCTTTGGAGACGGCATGGCCGAGCCCGTGGAAGCATACAACGGGCGCAGCTCCTCGGGTTTGTGCGCGAAAAAGCACACCTTCCTCGAGCAGCCCGTCTCGTCCTTGCAAAGGCGAGTCCTATACTGCGCGGGATGCAGCCACGACTCGAAAACACCATGAGCATACTCGCATCCATCGCCCTTCCCACAGTTCCCCTTCTTGAACTCAGGGCAAGGGACGCAAGTGTAGTGATACTTCCTCGGATCACGCCTCCTCGCGTTCTCACCGGGGTGGACAAATGGACACTCCGTCCAGTCGTGTGAATAAGCCCTCGAGCAGGGCTTCACCTTAAAGGTATACATCCTAAACTCATCACTGCCATAAACACCATTGTTTATATCCGGTAACGATATATCAATCGGATACTCTTTCCTCTCACTCGCAGCCAATGGCGTCTTGCTCCCCTCTTCCTCCCCCTCGCTGCTCACCCCATTCAACAACATCTCCAGCTGCTTCCTCCTCGGATCTGCAGAGGATCTCACACACGGGGCAATGAGGTCACCGGGCTTCCTCCCAGAGACGTCCACAACGCTGCTGTCTGCAGAGGCAGCCATCAACAGCTCGACAACCTCAACAGAGGACCACGAGCCACCAGCTGCAGCGCAGTGGAGGGCCGTGGCACCATCAGAGCCACACGCCCTATTGACATCGACTCGACCAGTTGCGATTATATACCCCAAGACCTCCGTGCTCCCATACAAAGCAGCAATCATCATAGGGGTTCTCTCCTCATACCCCATCTTCTTCCACCCAAAGCTTCTCCCGTACCAACAACTCACTTCATCAACATCACAGCCCCCTTGCTCGACTTCGTGTACGAAGCCAGCCAAATCATCCGTGGCCGCTAATTCGAGCAGCTTTGAGCAATTCCCATGTTTCTCCACATGAAATCCAGCCTCCATCTCCAAATCAAAAGGGCTGCGTTTATTCTTTGAATCACTGCACATTCAAAACCTGAAATGAAAGAACAAATACACTTATGAATCACAAATCCACAACCAAATTATTATTGTAAATCAGATTTGCTTATAGCCTTGACATATATATACATATAAACAGTTTACAGATTCAAACATTTCTAGTTGTATTGACAGCCTGGTTCTGCTAATAAAAACAAATACTTACATATATTTTCTCGGAGAAACCAAAGATTTATCCAACCATACAGACAGGTTGTCGACAGAAATAATCTTCCCCAAATTTATCAAAACCAATTAACCAAGAAGCCCTTTACAAATCACATCACACAGCATAAAAACCCTAATTTCATACAGACCTAAACCAAAATCTTGAAACTTGAAACCAACAAATTCATCGAAAATAAACTAAAATTGGGATCTTTATCATCAAATTAAACAACCCACTGAAGCACCAAAGCAAGGATTCCAGATATAAAGTTCACAGAGAAATAAAGAAGAAGAAAGATCGAATCTTTAACTAGAAAATAGATAAGGTAGACTAACTAACCTTTATTAAGAAGAGGAATTTTGAGGGAGGAATTTGAAAAGCTACGAGGGTTGTGGAGCGATCCGAGTTGAAGTTATGTGTGTTGTTAGAGGCGGAGAATTGAAGCTTTATTTGAAAAAATTTCAGAAAAGGGATGAGAATTGGATGAAGGATGGTGTGACTTTTCTTCTTGATTCAGTTAATTTATTCCTCTCATTTCTCTATTGGTCAAAGTCAAATCTTCACCCTGGGACCCACTGGAACACCAATTCTGTGCGGTTCAAATGCAAATGCAAATGCAAATGCAAATTCAAATTCAAATTCGAAATGAAATGAAATGAAATTCGAATGCAGATGAAGCACATATTCAAATTCAGAATGTGGGGTGGGCCCGACCGCCATAACGGGCTTGTCTCATCACCAGTGGCGCTGGAATCAGTTAAATAAGAAAAAATATTCAGCCGGCCATGTGTAGCACAGTATTAATATTTTATTTAAATACTCTTATAAATTAGAGTCCAATAATAGATCTATATCTTTGTCCAAAAAAATTTGATTCTACATAGGACATGTGTTAGCTTCGACAAAACATCTTACTCACAAAAAGTATTAAGTCAAAAAGAAATTCTCTTTGAGTTCTGAACTACAGTTTCAAATTGACACTTTAATCTTATTAATTTTTGGGCAGTGATTTAAAGACATAATGTCTCTATGCCATAATACCCTTATGTCTCTATGTCATAACTATATTTTATATGTGGACAAATATAACCAAACACTATTTTTAGATAAAATCAACTAGCATGATCATTAGGGAGTGATCTAATTTCTATAATAAAGACTAATAAAGCTAATGGTGAAATTCAATAGAGTATATTATATATTTTACATAGGAATAACATAAAAATAAATACTCAAAAATCAAACTAGAGTACTAATATTATAAAATACATAAAATTAAAACAATAAATTCAATTAGTATTATATTTATTTTGACTAAGGTTCGACAATAATTTTCCAAAAATTAAAAATTTGAATAAATTAAATTTTCAAAATTGAATAATTTAGAATAGTAAGTATGATACAAAAAAAACCTACACCCAATTAGTATTAATATATTATACATATTTTCTTAATTTTATTTCATGATATAGTGAATTGAGCTAATAACTCAATTATTTATAAAGCAAAAGAGAAAATGCCTTGTAATTATTTATTTGATCGAAGTTCGATTGCAATGTTCTAAGAATAAAAAATTTAAATAAATTAAAATTTTGGAAAGGAAGGAAGTAGTATAATAAAAATTACAAAATTCTTAAAATAAAAACTATAAAGTCAATTATTATTATTATTATTATTATTATTATTAATTTATTTAATGATATACTGAATGGAGCTTAAAACTCTAATATTTTATATAAGAAAAAAGAAGAAAATAATAAAGGATTAGTATTTTTATAAAATGGATTCATAATTTATTCATTAAGTTCAAATCTCATAATTTATTCCCTTAGTTTTGGAACATTTGTTGAATAAAACATATATGAATAAATCTCCCATTTCTCTAATATTCTACTTCTTTAGGTATATATTTTAATTTTAAATCATATCTTCCACATTTATATATATTCCATAATTAAGCTACCACATCCTTATTTAAGATGTAAGGGCAAAAAGGTAGATGTAAAAAAGTGCAGATTTAATTAAAAATATAATATAATATAAGATTACAATTTTAACTTCATTATGGCATTATGGCTTGGAGACATCACGTCTCTAAAACATTTTTCTTAATTTTTTTTCCATAGATATTAATCTTATCTTTTAAACTTACCTCAATCACCAACTACAATAGATGAATCAAGTAGAATGCAATTTAAATTGAGGAAGAATAAGTTGGCGGTTAATATACATTCCAACAAATGAAAGCTTTACACAGTACTGAATGTATATAATTAAGCTGGACAATTATAGTGTACTACTGTTAGCCCACGCGCTATGCGCGACACATAGTATTTTAAGTGATGGAGGTAGTAGTTCGTAACACATGAAAAAACTTATATTCGAACAACCTTAATTGTACAATAATAAGAATAGCAAAATAAAGAAAAAATAAATAATAAAATACAAACTCCAAATTAATGATTTATGCATATGCGTGAAACAAATGTGATAGTTTATGATCTTCATCTTCATTGCTTCCTTCCGTCATTTTGTTGTTTTAGGTGTTTTCTTTGCATGAAAACTATGGAGTTACAAAGTTGGCGACAATAGTGTAAAGTTGTAGCTTTAAAATATTATAAATGGTTAGTCAGAAGCTTATGTGAAATCTATATTCGTAGAAAAAAGAACTGTTATAGACTGAGACAGAAAAATAAAACAAAACTAACAAAAAATAAAACAATCTAACATCAGGGAAAAACTTAAATATGAACTAACATCACGGAAATAAAATAATCTCATATAAATGTACTACTATAGGTAAAAGAGTAACAACCATACTGTTAAAAAATCTTCTTTTTGCAAAGAATTTGTGATGCAACGGGACACGACAATGAGGAATAAATTATAAGCTAGCAAATGATACATATTTACAGACAAAAAGTTGAAAGTATTCTGTAAATTCCTTGGAAACGAGCCTTAAATTCTTGTTTCCTGCATGGTAAAACAAACAATTAATAATTTAGTTTTAGATAAATAACTAAAAAATAATACTCCGGTCTTATAACACACATTCCAAGGATATTACATTGTTTTGTCCACGTTTAATGAATTTATAAACACGCACGCACCGCCTTCGAATCACTGACGAAGTATTGTTAGGTTGTAGATCGTTAAGAAATGTGAATTCCATGATGTGAACAAATTTTTACTTTTGCGAAAATTTGTGATGGAGTGAGGAGAGATGACGACGAAGTGAAATAGAATCTTGCAAATGATACATATTTATGGATATAAAGTATTGAAAAGAAATCATAAACGTGACAGTTACAACTTAACAAGGAACAATTATGTCTCGTCCAATTAATAATTTGAATTTGGATAGGAAAAATCTTATACCAACAACTAATTATGAGTCAACAAAGTAACTCCTAAAATGGAGTGAGACATAATATGTCATATTAATCCTAATTAATTGATATGGCTACATATCAATACGCCAAGCGTTTTTCAAACTGAGGCCAATCTAACTATATAATAATATCATTAAAGAAAATTAATTAATAATTGATTAAGAATTGAAACTAATACGATTACCCAATTGATGCTTTGAAAACACCATAATGTGTATTAGTAATATTCCCTCTGTCCCACTTTCGGAGTCCCGGTTGAGTTCGTCACGAGTATTAAAAAATATAAGGAAATTTGGTGAAAAAAGATAGTGGAATGTGATTCCTACTTTCTTATACTCTCTCCATCCCAATAAATATGAAACATTTGGTTTCCGGCACAGGATTTTATGCAAGTGTTGTTTGAGTTAATGAAAAGAGAGTAAAGTAAGAGAGAGTGATGTTTCCATTTTAGGAAACGTTTCATTTTTAGTGGGACAACCCAAAAACGAAAACGTTGCATTTCTAATGGGACAGATGGAGTATTAGTTTTATAATAAAATGTGAGTTGAAAAAGGTTAGTGGAATGTGGGGCCTAATACCATTTATGGAATACTTCAACCGGGACTCCTAAAGTGGGACATCCAAAAATGTTAAACCAGGACTCCTAAAATGGGACGTAGGGAGTATATTATAACAGTAACGGCTCGCATTTATTACCATGCATATTTATGAAAATTTAAAATTGAATTAATAATCTATAATTTATTTTGAAAAAATGTCTATATTAGAGGCTCAAAATATAAATATTCAAATTAATTTTGTAACTAATAAATATTCCAAAATGAGGACAAACTATTTATAAATATTTCAAAAGAAAGTCAAAAATTTGCTTTTTATACATGCATGGATGTTTGATCAATCAAAAGTTTTACTGCAAATTTTTATATAAAAGCAATGAACCATCACACAAAAAGCTAGACAAAACATAGTCACACTTCGTGCTGGTATACTTGAAGCTGTAGGATTGTTGTACATAGCATCAACCGTATTTGGGTAGTGTAACTTCTTGTGACTCAGTTGATAACACAAACTAGAATATTGTGGACCCTTACACCTACGATTGTCTCTATCTGTACATAACATAGGTTAATTACACTTTTACTTGTTAATTGACTAATATAAGTAAGCAAATACCTTCTCTGTCCATGAAAACATTTGAGTAATCATCAATTGAGGTGATGAAATACCGATAGCCACCACTAGCTTGAATTGTCAAACATTTCATTTTTGAGTAATCATCAATTGAGGTGATGAAATACCGATAGCCACCACTAGCTTGAATTGTCATAGGACCAAACATGTCAGAATAAATACTTCCATGACCCTATTCCCCTTAACAATTAAAAGGTTTCTTAGCCATCTTGCCTTTCAGACAAGATTTGCAAGAGTGAAGTGTAGTCCACCACCATTTGGAACCTTCTATGGATTGACATGGTATAGTCTAAGACTCTAAGGTGCAACAAATAAGCATCATTCATTGTGAAAGAATGAGACTTTTTTTACTGGAAGAAGTTTATTGACTCTAACTTATTTTTAACACAAGTATATCCGCAAGTGTACGGGACTAATGTAGCAAATAGTAAGCAAAGAGTATCGTATCCACAGAGACAATGAGTGTCAACCTAATTACCACGAACCAACCTCAACTACTATCTAGATGAATCGGAATTTTGGTTTTTCTGAATCTATTTAAAAGAAAGGTAAAAACAATTAAAAATAACTAGAGAACTAAAAGCAAATAAGGAAACGGATGTAGATCAATGATGAGAAGGTAGAATCCTACGGGATCGATAACAACTATCCTATGCTCAACTAACTTCCTAACTATGCCAACAAAGGGTCTCAAGGGTTATTAAGCTATCACTAAGGTAAAACTATATCTTTTCTCAAAGCATATAATTTGTAGATTACTACCTAGAACCGAAGTCTCCTTCCTAGAACTAAGGCAACAACTCCTAATAGCTCCTAAGATACTTAGCTTCATTCAAAGGCTCAAATCTCTCGATTATATTGGCAAAGACGTCAATTTCTTCTCTTTCAAATTAAACTACACTCACTTCTCAGTTCTTGTAGTAAAATCCACATGCATTTATAAGGTGATCAGTCAAATAAATGTATAAGCACAGAAGAAATCAAAATAACCACATGAGCCAAGGCATAGAAAAAGGAAATCAATTAAACATAAGAATCATTGTATCTCCCCCGTAGAACTCTACGAAGGATTTAGCTACTCATGTTCAACACAAAAGTCAAAGAAATATTCAAAAACATTGTTTGAACAAGAATAAAACTAAAGGTAGAAACTCCTAGAATTGGATTGGGCGGATTGGAGGTCTCGTCTTCAATCTTGCGATGAATACTCGTCCTCTGCTCGTTCTTCTCTTCTTCCTAGGTGAAAAAGTAGTATTTTTGGGGTTGAAGGCGTGTAGAATGTTGTAGGAGGCGTCCCATGCACATTAGGGCTCGAAATTTCCTTGTTTGGATCTGTCGGCCGAACCTGGCGGGTCGCCAGGTTCGTTGTACGGTGAAGCTGGCGAGTCGCCAGCTGCTCTCGGCAATTCTGGGCGAAGGACTTGGCGAGTCGCCAGGTTGGTACTGATGCGAAGCTGGCGGTTCGCCAGCCTCGTGCTGCAAATTCGTCCTTTTTCCACCTTTCGCCATTTACGCTCATTTTCGACCCTTTTTCTACACATTCTTCACAAAATGATCAAAATACCAATAACATAGAGAAGTAGCTATAAACCATGTCTCAAAATACACAATATACGATCAAATTCAAGTAAAACTACCCTCTAAAATCATGTAAAATCCAAGTAAATCATTTATGTAT
The DNA here is from genome assembly GCF_023119035.1 of Salvia hispanica. Lineage (NCBI taxonomy): Eukaryota > Viridiplantae > Streptophyta > Magnoliopsida > Lamiales > Lamiaceae > Salvia > Salvia hispanica. The sequence goes on along the minus strand of NC_062966.1, from coordinate 1,659,231 downwards.
ATTAGATTCTTTATGGTGCGAGTACTACTGTGTAGGTATAATGGTGTACAAGTTGTTTTCTAAGATACAACAATAGAGGTAAGAACCACACTTCTTAATGATGCATAATTGATCAAACTAAACCAAATATCCATCATCCACAAGTTTAGAAACTAAAATTAAATTTTGTCTAAAGGATGGTGCTGATTAAACATTGTTCAACATCAAAAATTAATCATGAGAAAAACATAGATAACGGCCCCAACTGCAACAGTCGCTACTCTCGTAGCATCCCCTAGCTGAATGTAAATCTCAATTTCACACAATTACCTTGTCACCTGTAATTAGGTTCAATGCAAAGATGACCAGTGGTTCTCCTATTCACTACCCATAAATAAGTAAGGAAATGGCCGCTAAACATGATTCTAAAACACGAGCTTGGTGCACACCTGAGTTATTGCCCTATCTTAACTTAGGACAATTTGGCTTTTCAATACTCATTTTCTCCGCATTTGAAACACTTTCAAGTTTGTTTCCTTGGATGCACCTTTTTCTTGCTTATATAGCCTTATTAAACTGCCGACTTTAGTGCCCCCTTCTTCCCACTTTTTGGGCTTAAACCACGAAGAAAAAGCTTTGGACTTATATTGCAGCTCCATATATCAATACTTATGCCAAGGTGTAATTCCTTTGTCATTGAATTGTTGATAGCACGCAGACAAGCTTTGAAGGATGATGCTGACTTGGGATTCTAGATCCACTCTTCCACTTATGTTCTCAATGTGATTCACATAGAACATCATCTCAGGACATGGTCTCGCACAGATGTTCCTTCTCTCATTGCTTGTTTATGATATAAATATCCATTAAACACGATCCTCAAATCGCAAAATTTGACTTCATATTTACAATGTTTAAGTTAATAATATAAGTTCACATATTGAGTTTTTCAAAGTTAGTATCAATTTGAACCAGTTCAGGCTCTACATTTGTCTTGTCAGGCCAGTGCTAGCTCTTTTGCAACAAATGCATACCAAGTCTTATTAGATCAACGATATTGTATAGTATTTCCAATTAAGTAGATAAAGTTGGTCGTGGACTAAGACAAATGTTCCTTTTAATCTTAAACTATTGAAAAAACTAGACGTGGTCATTGGTCAAGGTCTAATCCACTTAGAATATACCAAAAAAAAAAAAACCGGCCGGCATTTGCTATAAATACCAAAATATATTTGAATTTAAGCAATCCTTATTCAAATAAATTCAAAGCAAAGAAACATGCTTATGCAAATCTGTCTCCTCTATGTCACAATCTGGCTTCACTCTGTCTCAGCGCAATCTACATCAATTGCGAAGCCCGGATGCCCAGAGCGGTGCGGGACCCAGCCGATCCCGTACCCGTTCGGGGTGGGGCCGGGTTGCTCCATGGAGCGATCCTTTGAGATCAACTGCAACACTTCCTTTGACCCGCCAAGGGCGTTCCTGTCCATCCTTGGCGGGGAGATCATGGGAATAAACCCGAACAACGTTCGGGTCAATATGCCGAATTTGGCGCTCTCTACGTACGGCCAGAGTGTGAGGATCTTGAGCGTTGTCTATAGCTTGTCGGCGACTCGATATACGTTCTCGGATCAGAACTGGCTCACGGCCATCGGCTGTGACGACATGGCGGCGGTGACGGGGCTGGCCAACAGGAGCTTCAGCGGCGGATGCGTCTCGTATTGTCAGAGCGCGGGTGACTCCAGTGGCGTCGCGTCGTGTCCGAATGATAGCAACGGGTTTGGGCTTGGCACCGGCTGTTGCCGCACCCCTATTCCTAAAGGTACTTGCACGTATTTCATTTCGGATCGTTCCAAACTACTTATTCCATTTAATTTTTTTTACGAAAAAACTATAGTCTATCTTCTATTCTACTCTATTTTCATCACACACTTTATTCTCTTTTCAATTGATCTTTAAATACCAGTTTCTTAAATTATGTTCTCAAAGAAATACACTACCTAAGTAGTTTGGGATGAAGGAAATTTGATTCTTCTAGCTTTGGTGGTCAACTTATTTTGAATTTTTTTGAGCACGTTATAGTGATATTTTCTCCAGACTTACCGTGTTGGAGTGATGTACGAAAGTAAAACACTTTTTTTTAAATCTGAAATCTATTGATTAATATTCTAATTACAATAAAGATAATGATCATTTAACCATCCAAAGTTGACCAATTTTCACATTCTTGTCTTAGTATGGTATATTAAGAATAAGAAATTAGACCAATTTTTTTCAGTATTAGTCTAATGATCAGAATCAAGACCTTTTAGCCTAGTTCACACTCTAATGTCATCAATTCGGATAATCTTTGCTTAGTTAATTATCACAAATGGATTTTAAAAAATAAACAACGTACGATGATGTTTGATGCTCTTTTTCCTGTCTCTTTTTCCCTAGACTGCAAATTATAATTCAATTGTTTTGTCCTAAGTAAAAACTCCCTCCTCCCCCCCCCCCCCCACCCTCATTTATGTGTTCTAGTATTCCATTTCGATCCATCTTTTATTAATTTTCCTATTTTCTTTTACATTATTTAATAGTGGATCTCACATTATTCCAGGCACCACAAACTTATATGTAAATTTAACAGACGTACATAGAAATTGGAGAAACAACAAGTTATTCTCTACTAGCTACGCCTTTGTCGGGGAGATGGTCACCTCCAATTTTTCGTACCGCCTGAACGACTTAAACAATGACACAATATTCTTGAGTGACAATTGGTCAGCCAAAAACACTCCGCCGGTGGTCCTAGACTGGAAGATAGGGCAGCAGAATTGCAACGAAGCACGAAGAAATCTAACAACATATGCATGTAAAGGCAACAGTGAATGTGTTAATTTCGATACCAACATTGCAGGGTATCTCTGCAACTGCTCCAAAGGATACCAAGGCAATCCATACCTCGACCCGGGGTGCCAAGGTAATTTGAGCATAATTTTAATTATTGTAGTATATAAGATAATTGTTATTTTGTGCTAAAAACAAAATAATTTTGATTTTTCTTGTTTTGGTTACGAGCAGATGCGGATGAATGCACGGATAATCCATGCGACCCCAACGCGGATTGCACGAATACTCCCGGGAGTTTTATCTGCAAATGTCGTAAGAGATATGGTGGCGACGGTATGAAAGACGGAAGTGGTTGCACTAAGTTGCCGCCATCTACAATTATCAATGTCTCCATAGGTAACATATCCCCGCTTACTAACATAATATACAAGTGTGTGTGAGTTGGTCTAATGGTAGAGTAATTAATCATGACCAAAAAGGTCTCAGATTTGGGTCAACAATGGCGCGGCTTTTAAAATTTATATTCACTTGTCTATAAAAAACATCATATTTTTTATTTTCTCATTTTTTTTTATTTTTTTGTTGTTACATTTGTTTTGCAGGAGTTGGTGCTGGAGTGGGATTTATAATGCTACTAGCAATATGCTTTTATGTATATAAGGCAAAGCAGAAAAGAAACAAGAGAATAGAGAAAGAGAAATTCTTTGAACATCTTCTTTTACAACATCAAACAAACGAAGGCACACTCGAAAGAACCAAACTTTTCCCCGCAAAAGAGTTGGAGAAAGCCACCGATAACTTCAACGCGAGCCGAATTCTCGGACAAGGAGGACAAGGCACGGTGTACAAAGGAATGTTATCTGACGGTAAGATCGTCGCTATCAAGAAACTGAAGTTGGTAGACGAGGATCAACTAGAGCAGTTGATCAATGAAGTCGTGATACTATCGCAGATAAACCACAGAAACGTCGTTAAATTGTTGGGGTGTTGTTTGGCCACCGAGGTTCCTCTCCTCGTATACGAGTTCGTCTCTCACGGGACTCTTTTCGATCTCATCCATGACCGCAATGCTGAAATTTCCCTTTCTTGGGACATGCGTCTGAAAATGGCAGCAGATATAGCAGGGGCACTGGCGTACTTGCATTCAGCATCTTCAGTACCTATCTTTCACAGAGACGTCAAGTCTAGTAATATCCTTCTAGATGAAAAATATGTGGTCAAAGTGTCAGACTTCGGGACTTCCAAGGTTGTCGCAGTGGATCAGACCCACCTGACCACGTTAGTGAAAGGGACATTCGGGTATCTAGATCCAGAGTATTTCCAGACTAGTCAGTTCACAGACAAGAGCGATGTGTACAGCTTTGGAGTAGTGCTTGCCGAGCTTCTGACAGGACGAAGGCCGATATCGTCAGATACGACAGAAGGCGACAGGAACCTAGCGGCGCGTTTCCTGGCTTCGTTGGAAGCTGGCGATCTCGAGAGTATTCTCGATGCCCGGGTGTCGGAGGAAGGTGGGAGGGAAGAGGTCGGTAGTGTTGCAAGGCTTGCGGAAAGGTGCTTGAATCACAAGGGGAAAATGAGGCCAAGTATGAGAGAAGTAGCAACGGAGTTGGAAAGCATTAGAATATCGCAAATGCCTTCAAATGCAAGGGATGAAGAAGGTATAGAAACTAGTGGATGTGAAGTGAAGCCAATGATGATTACAGACATAGATTACACGTGGGCTAGTGGTAAAAGTGAGATCTCTTCTCCATCGGATACACGTCCCTTCATTTCTGATATTGTGTGAGCGTTACATTGTTTATGTAAATTACTGTAGTAGTTAGGGATTGATTGAGTTTATTTAGGTTTTTGTGATATTTTTTTAGTGGTGTATTATGTTGTAATAACGCAATTCATTGTTTGCTTGTTTATTAATTACGGCTTTTATAAGTTCTTGATTCTGGTCAATTCGAATTTGTTACTCCCTCCGTTTCTGACAATTTGTCACTTATTTTCTTTTTTGTCTGTCCCTAAAAATTTGTCACTTTTACTTTTACTATTTTTGGTAGTAGACCAACATTCCCTTAACTCATTCTCACTCATATTTTATTTTAAAACTAATATATAAAGTATGACCCACATGCCACTAGTTTTTCCAACTCACATTCTATTACATTTCTTAAAATCCGTGCCGTGTCAAATGACGCCAAATTTTAAGAGACGGACGAAGTAGAAATTATTTATTGTAACTCGACGAATCAACGTGCGCTAAGTGGACTTATAGATATAAGTATAACTGGCGTGGGTTGCAAAGTGGAAGTTCAACAACTCCTTCGAATGTGGCTAATTTTCATAATTATAGTAATAGCGCCGTTCCATTTATTCTTTGCCAAAGAACGATGCTAATTGCTAAAGTATATGTTAAGATGATACCATCATTATTTAGTAATGAACCAATAAAACAAAGAAGATTTCATAATGTAAGTTTACTTCAATTTTGGTAACTATAACAATTTGTTGGCCGAGCAGATCTTGAAATTTAATTTAATAGTCTATCATATCATGTGATAATAGAAGGATTTGTTTTTGTCACATAATTTTAGTAAGTACCCCCTACGGCTCTTAGAAATATTAACTTTTAAATAGGCGTGTGTTTTAATGTACAACTAATAAAGTACTAATAAAGTAGGGGAGATACAAAGAAAAAGTGATTGAAGTATTGTTAGTAGAGAATAAATCTCAGGAGAAATAAATTTCCTAAAATACAAAATGCATAATTTTAAGGGACATATTAATAGTTCTTACTTTTAAGAAATGAGGAAATATTAGTATTTAATGATTTAATAAATTAAATAGAAACAGAATAAAATTAGAAAATTTAATAAAATAAATAAGTGAAAGTAAAGGTTCAACAAATTTTAAGTCATAATTTTTGTCAAGAAATGACTTATTCAACTTGGGACATTTCGAAAAAGAATATAAATCAATAAACTTGAGACAGAGACCTTGGTATTTCCTTTATTGGTACAGATAAGTTACTGCCTAATGAAAAACTCATATTCGACGGTGAATTAATGTAACACAAATATAATACTTCCTTTGTTCCCTCATAATTGAGATAACTTTTTGATACGGAGTTTTAAAAAAATGTTAAGTGTGTTAAATAAATAGATAAAAAAGTAAGAGGGAGAAAAAGGTAGAGAGAGTAAAATAGAAAGTGAAAAGAAAAAAGTTACTACTCCCTCCATCCCACAAAAGATGTTACATTTCTCTTTTTGGAAAAAGTTCTCTCTCACATAAATATAAAAATTATATTTTCTCTCTCCATTAACACACAAAACAAAACCTCCTAAAATCACGTGTCGTCCCACAAATGTGACATCTTTTGTGAGACGGAGGGAGTACTATATAGGTAAATGACTCAACTATGAGGAAACGGAGGGAGTATTTATATAGTTTTCCTTTCGTTCCATAGTAATGAAGGCGTTTCTTTTCGGCACGGAGATTAAGAAAAATTGTGTTAGGTGAGTTAAGTAAAGGGAGAATAAAGTGGAAAATAACAAAAAGATAGAGAAATGAAGAAAGAAAGAGTAAAGTAGGTGTAGAAAAATATGTTGACTTTTACAAAAAGTGGAAATGACTCAATTACTATGTAACGTACCAAAATGACAAAATGACTCTATTAATATGACAAAATGACTCCATCTCCATCTACACTCCCAAGAAATTAAAGAATTAACCCCAAGCAGTGGATATTTTCATTTCTTTACCAAATGAAAGCGGCATACATGGAATCGTGATATATAATTTGGTTTCGGTTTGTTATCTTTTCTATACAATTGGCTTTCTATATCTATGTTACACTGTCTCAACAAATTAAGAAACATGCAGAATTAAAGCTATTAATTATTAAGTTAAAATGGTTATATCTTAATTTTACGTGGTGGTGCATGGTTACTCGTGACAGTTTAGTACACATTTGTTATTAAACTATACTTGTAAAAAAAATACTAACACCGTCTCTAACCGTATACCAAAACTCATTTTTGGTGTAGATAATTTCTCCAACTGTACACCAAACTCAAACTCATTTTTAGGTTTTTCAATGGAATAACACCAAATATGGTGTTTACTCCAAAATTTTGTTAGAGAAATACTCAAAAATGGTGTAAACTTAAAGATGGTATAAATGGTTGGAGTAAAACTATTTTTAGTGTGACATATACTCAAAAATGGGTTTGAGTTTGGCGTAAATGGTTGGAGATGGCCTAAGTACTACTCCCCCACCTTAATAGAGACGTTGTATTTTCTGCAATTGCATTGGAAAAATAATAATAAGTAATTAAAGTAGAAAAAGTGTAAATAATAGAGAATAATGTAAATAAGTCTTATATATATATTATATTTTTTATTAACTTACTTTTTATACCGCTTTAACTATTTATAATTTACTTTTTAAAACGAGTGCAGAAAATAAAACTCCTTATAGTAATAATTATGGAGTAGTTCTTTTGTCCCATTATTGCTAGGAAATTTCGTTTAAGTATGTGATTAAAGAAAATTATGGTTAGTGAATTTAATAGAAAGAGAATAAGAATTAAAAATAAAATAAAATTGATAAATGTATTTTTTTATTAAAAAAACTAACTTAACCATAATAAATTTAATCATAAAGAAATAGTATAACTCAATTACACAACAGGGGAATAATACCATTTCTTTAGAACTTTTAAATGAATCAATAACTAAAGGACATTCGCTCTCATATACTAGTACTAATAAACTTCATAGTAAAAAAAAGCAATTGTAAGTCCGTATTTCTTATTTTGACAATTTCCGCATCTCCGGTTTTCATATTCTCTCTACGGAGTCCGTAAAAATAAGCAATTGTAAGTCCGTATTTCTTATTTAAATAGTTAGGGGTTGAAAAATAGGACCATACCCATTTTGCGATGTGACTTTTTTTGTTCAAAATATGACCGATCCATGAGTTTTTTCTAAAGTAGTGACCTGCTCAAATCACCCGGTCGGGAGTTTCTCACTACAATGCGGCGTCTTCGTGAAACAGTCATATCTTCTTTCTTCGGACTTCGATTGAGACGTGCGACGTATGCACGCGAAGCTCTTTTGAAGATAAATGCAATGGTAGCCTTGTAGATGCGTTTGAAATTAATCTTGATAGGTTGATTACTATTTAGATTCAGATCTTTTTTTCTTTCTCCGCTATCTTTTAGAGCTCGGTCTTCGTCCTGCAATATATAAAATAAGTTCGTTTTTCACCTAAAAAAATGTGTTAAAATAATGCAATAAAGGACTACAATTTAATTTACATACAAGTATATTTTTGAACTTGCAAGCAGTTGTGATGTAATGAAATATGTTTCGTGGTGTAATGAATCAAGTGCAATATACATAATACTCTATGTGCAGTGTATATAATGCCGAAAAATATGCTAATTTTTCAATCCTATATGAATATTAATAAATCGTCATTCGGACTAGTTTATCCATTGATCCCTCAATGCTATATCCGCGTGTATATGACACTCATGAAAAACCTATATCTGTGTCATTCTTCTTTTTTTATCTAATGGACCACATTAGTCGTAGTTTTGATTTAAATTTTGATTCATTTTAACAAAGGACGAAGGCACTGGTTGCTAAGACAAAATAAATTAAATGGAAAAAGAATAAAAGTAGAAAATTTAATAAAATAAATAAGTGAAAGAAAAGGTTAAAAAAATTTTAAGTCATAATTTTTGTCAATAAGATGAAAGGACTTATTCAACTTGGGACCTTTCGAAAAAATAAGAATCAATGAACTTGAGACAGAGCTTAGTATTTCCTTTATTGGTACAGATAAGTTACTGCCAAATGAAAAACTCATATTCGACAGTGAATTAATGTAACACAAATATAATACTTCTTCCGTTCCCTCATAGTTGAGGCAAAACTTTTCCGCACGGAGTTTAAGAAAAATGATGTTGAGTGTGTTAAATAAATAGATAAAAAAGTAAGAGGGAGAAAAAGGTAGAGAGAGTAAAGTAGAAAGCGAATAAAGTAGAGAGAACACACTAAGATAGAGTAAAGTAAGAAAATGAAAAAAGTTACTCCTCCGTCCCTCTGTAGTAGATTTATTTCTTTCCGGCGTGAGATTTAAAAAAATAAAAATTAAATGAGTAAAGTAAAAGGAAAATAAAGTAGTAAGGAAAAAAGTAGAAAGATGAAAAGAGAGTAGAGTAAAAGAGAGTAAAGTACTTTTTGCCAAAAAAGAAAATGACCTAACTACAATAGGACAATCCAAAAAGGAATATGACTCAACTACATAGGGTTGGAGGGAGTACTATATAGGTAAATGACTCAACTATGAGGAAACTTCCCAAAATAGAAAAATGACTCAACTATGAGGAAACTTCCCAAAATAGAAAAATGACTCAACTATGAGGAAACGGAGGGAGTAGTTATATATGTACTTACTACATTTATCTCATAAAACTAGTATTCTTTTTCTGTCTTAATCTTTATCAATTTCATATTAAAAATTATATTATCCTCAAAGTCCTTATATTTATTGTTGAATATTTTGTGGACCATTGTGTATTAGACTGTTACATTAATTAAATTGGGCTTGGCCTGATTAAATTAATTGAATGGCCCAATTATTTAGTAAGAGGCCCAATTGTATTGCTGGCCCGTTACTGACACGCTCGGATTTTGCACTGTTTTAAGGCCATTATTTGATCCGTTTTTTATGTCAAAGTCACTCTACACGTCCATTATTTGCATATTTTATATATTTTGATATTTTGACGTGTTTTGTGATAAATGTGCATAATTGAGTCGAAAAAGGAGTCAAAACGCAAAGTCAGGAAATCTGGAGTCATACGGCGACCGGCGACCGCCGGCGCCTAGCGGTCAGAGCAGTGCAACGGTCCGCCTCGAAAATTACACTTGGAAGAGAGTCTTGCCCGACGACCGCAGGAAGTCATGCGGCGGTCCGCCGCCAAAGGAACAGAGACTCTGGACTTCAACGCGGCGACCGCCGGCCAAGGTGCGGCGGCCCGCCGGAGAAAGGCGGCGAATCCGAATTGCCCTAGATCTGCTCCAAGATCTACCATATTTTGAAGATATTTTCCTTCTACAACAAGGATTGACTTTCCCCTATAAATAAATCCTCAAGCTTCATCAAATTAGAGAGCTTCTACTAGCAAAATAATTCACAGAGATCAAAAGCTAGAGTACTTTAATTGTGCAAGGAGTTGGAGAATGATTTCAAAAACATCAAGAACGACAAGGAATCAACCTACGGGTTTTAATTGAGAGTGAGGACTTTTCAAGGGTCTTAGGAGCTTTTTGGAGTCACTGTTGGGGTTTGTATACTAAAAGATGCTTCGAGCGTACATGCCCTTGTACAGTCAGCTTGTGCATGTATACGAGAAACGCCACGTCCACTTGTTTACCTAATTATGAGAATAAATAATATAATATAATGGTTTATTATTGAAATATGATAAACAAGTCTAAGGCTTTTTACTAAGAAGGTCAAGTAGGGAAATTCGATGAATCTCCTCATGAGTTTTCCAGTAGGGGACTTGGCCAGATCTAGTAAGAAGAAAAACGTATTCACAACCTAGATAGGCTTTGGCTACCTATTGGTACGGTTGCGGTGTTTGTGATAATTCTCTCTTACCTAAGAAGAGATTAGTAACACCGGTGTGGTAAAGCACTGAAAGGATCTAATCCGAAATGTATTCTTTATTGCTATCTACTGAAAGAATATATTTCAAGAAAGTTTAGTATTTTCTAGTCTATGATATTAATATCAATATTGTTTATTCAATCAAACGCCACTTTGACTTATCAATATGTGAGAGTTTGTACGTAACTCAAGTTCATGATATCTTGGGTGGTAGTAATTGAATAACATGAAGGTATTGGAATATTATTTCATAGAATTCACGTGCCCAGTGTGGTATGATTAAATCCCTAAGGGGTGATCCCCAAGAGGTGTTTGAAAAAAGAATTTATTATTTAGAAAACTGCGCAGTTGGAATTTATTCCACGAATAATAAATAAAGTTTCAAACTAGAAAAACTCTTTGGAGAATTAATTTAATTCTAGTCACATAGCAGACAAAAGAATTAAATTGACGGATCAAGATAATCTTAAACGCGGGAAATATTATAAAATAAAATGGACCCAAGTTATTTGTAATTTGGTGATTTAAGTGGGAGTGCAATATTATTCTTTAGTGGAACAAAATAATATTCCATTGATAATATATTAAATCATGGGTCATTTGATTTAATTAGTAATTTATCTAATGGGTGAGCCCAACACTTAAGTCATTCCATGGATCCCCTTACTAGCCCAATAAGGTCCACTATAAATAATGAATGAAAGGAAAACCCTAGCACACAATCCAAGACAACACAAAACCCTAACCCTAGGAGGCAAATCGACGCCTCCCTCTTCTCTCTCTCTTGGCATCGGTTTTCGTGCCTAGCACGTGGGAGAATTAGGGTTTTAATTATTGTTTTTGATCTATCCTAATTCATATGATTAGATCTAGACAATTTGGTGTTTGTATTTGGGTTTCCCTAGATCCATTCAAAGTTATTTAATTGATTATCTAAGATCCGCCCACACGGATGGAGAATCAAGGACAAGGGAATAGTACGGAAGCTTCGTGGTCGATAAAACAAGGATCTACAGGTGGTGCAGCTAGCAACGTCAATCCAATGATGGATCAAGAGGTAACAATCGAATCTACATCGAATATGCATGATTATGTGTTTATTTGATGTTATATCTATAGATCTATGTTTATTGCATGAAATTGGAGTTGAATGCATAATCACCTAAATAGATCCGTTAAGGACCTGTTTGTTTTCCGTATCTTCCGCTTTTGGTAGTCCCAACAGTCACGTGTTAGGATTGACAACCCTAATCTTGTAATCAACGTTTGTATCGCATGAGCATAAGCTAGGCGACTCGTCCTATCAAAGTAATAACTGTGCTAGAGTATTGTAGTTTGGAATTTGTATAACCATAACTGTGAACGCAAATCCCTGGAATTCTCTTATCTCTATCGTTTATCTCCGTGTTTTAATTGCATCTAGTTGTTATTTGCTTTCAACTGTTTTCTGTTTTCAAAAGTTTCCAAAATTCTCTTGATCTTCCAGATAGTAATTGAGTCTTAGTAGAAGATAGACACTTTGTGTTTGCCTTCCCCGTGTTCGATATCCGGTACTGACCTTTGGCTATACTATTTCTATTCTGTATACTTGCAGGTATTAATAGTGCTAAAAAATAGTGCATCAAGTTTTTGGCGCCGTTGTATTGCTGGCCCGTTACTTACTTGCTTACCCCGATGGCCACCACGTGTGCATCTCCACGCGGATCCTGAGTCTCAGCCGTTGGATCTGGAGTGTGTTTGTTAAGTGAGAAGGTTGACCTCTCACTTCTCTCATTCTGTTCATTCGCTCTAGACTCTCTCTCTCTTCAAACTTGCTCCGACTTCTCTCTAGCTTTCCGGTGACTCTAGCCGGAGTTTTCCTTCAAGATTGTGTTTCCACCGATGATTCTCAGTTCCTAAGAGATCTATCGGTTTAGTTTGAGTGTTAGGCAACTTCTTCGGTTTTCTTCTCAAACCCTAGAGTTCGGTCTTCTTTCTGTGACTAATCTCCTGAGCTTGGAGGTGGTGTGGTGAGGGATCTTTGTTCGTGACTGTGTTAAGAGAGACTTGTGTTGATCTGCGTGTTGAGGAGGCCTACTGTGGTGGTAACCGGTGAAACCTAGGGTTTCTGGGGTCCTTGTTCAGTAATACTCCCTTGTGACGGTTGGTTGAAGTTTTGGGGAGGTTCTTGGCCCGGTGTAGTCACCTGTTGTGACCTGAGCCATATTCCAGTGCTTCTATTCTTGTCTTGTGCGATTTCTTTGTGTGTTTAGATCATGCGGGATCATTTCTTGTGTTACTAACGTTTCTACCTAAGTGTGCATGGTTATTGAAGAAGATGAAGACTTGAACTTAGTCTAGGGTTCTTCAATTGTAATCTCTTGTATCAGATTAGTGTGTAATCTTAGTATCACGCTTGTATTGGCTTGTACCTCTGAGATTAGCCATCTCAGACCCAATCAATAAAAAGAGGTCCCGGTAATTAGTGAATCCTAAGTGATCTGATCCCATGAGCGAGAAAAATTGTTACTTAAAAAGACTTTTAAGAAAATATTTATTTTATAAAATAATAGAATATTATATGTAGTATATAAATTATTCATAAGCCTTAAACTAATCCTATAGCACATCTATAAAAATCCAAACCCATGGCCAATTTGATTTTCAACCTAGCCCAGAAGCCATGATTCACTGAAGATCTAACCAAACTAACTTTGAGTCTTGACCAATAAATCTGTAAATGTATTATCCAAATTTAAGAGCATCCGTATCGCGTCTCGATGCGGCTCGATCTCGTCTCTCCGAGACGAGACCGCATCGAGACAGCCTCCCATCTCGTCGCTAGCTCGTCCCGTAGCTCGTTCGGGAAAGCAAGCTGGCGAGCTCCCGTTCGTCCGTGACGCCCATTCGCCAGCCCGCGAGTCGGCGTCGTTTATATATGCTGAAAATGTCTTTTTTTTAAAAAATTCTGTAGAATATCAAAAGTTTTATAAAAAATTCCAAAAATTACTAGCCGTTTATAGCCGTTTTTTGTCAAATTTTTAATTTTTTTTTCTATTGTTTTTAATCCCCCAATCACTTCTATAAATTTTAATTATGTATTTTTCGTATTTTCGGATGTTGTAATTTTTGGTAGACGCACATGATAGTTAGTAGAGAACTCCTTCTTCTGCTTCTTTGCCTCCATTTTTTTTATGATTTGAGTTTTGAGATTTTGAATTTAAATGTGCAATTTTTAATTTCTAGTATTTTAAATTATGTCTTTTTTATTTTTTTAAAGATTTTAATTGTGTGTTTTTTATTTTTTTAGGATTTTAAATTATAATTTTCTTTTATTTAATAAAGTGTGTTTTTATTAATTGAATTTGTTGGAAATATAATTAAAAAAAATGAAATTGAATGAATAGTTAAGGGATGAGATGGTTAAGAAATAGAGGATGCAGGTGTTGTCTTTTAGTTAAGAGATGAGGTGAAAAGTACAGTGGGACCCATGAATAGTGAAGGGATGAAACTGTTAAGAGACAGGGATGCGGATGACCTTAGTCTTAATTGATGATTTGCAAAGGCTTAAGAATATGTTTGATAAGTTAGTAATGTCTAGATATAGATACTTATATGACTGTTTCCAAATATTTGGTATCATAATTAACCTATTAATTGATGAATCACATCCTATATTGTGTATCCTCTGAATTTCCTCAAATATCCCAACAAATTAATCACAAATCTCATTATTACATAAGATTCCTTTAACCACTTAAAATAAACATAACAATCAATGGTCTTGATTATTACACTCATTTTATACTAAGAGGGTGAGACATCAGGGTGATAATAAATTATTTTAATTTGCAGTTAGACTTTTTTTGAACCTACCTTTTCATTCAATGAAAAATTAATTCTAATAACAAATTTACTAATAATAAATTGATTCGTATACATCCCAACTATAGTTAAGTAGTTGTTATTAAATTCACTCCTATCTATCCCAGTCAAGACAAGTTAATCATAACTTTTTAACATAAATGCACCTTATTTTTACCTCTATATAAATAAAGAAAATAAGCCTATGCAAATCATCTATCCAACACTAAATATTTACAAAAAGAATATCACAATTTATTCAATATGTATCAAAGCAAAGCTACAATTGTGTTGCTTGTATTGATGTTAGTATTTGCAGGGCAAGCAAGTGCAACAACTAGCTTCAAGAAATGCTTTGCCAAATGTGTTCTTGGTTGTGTTTTTTCACTAGACAAACCTGTTTGTGTTGCAAAATGTTTAGCCGAATGTGTCCTTAATAAAGAGTCTAATTCTTCAAGCCAGGCCTGCAATTATGGTTGTGCAATGGATCAATGTGCCAAATTTGGCGATGGTATGTACCACTTAATTAATAGCATCTTGTACATACATATGTTCTTGCTACTGTCCATGCCTTAACTGTACTCATTTTTTTTACTGTCTCGTAAAAAATTTCAAAACAAATCACAAAGTTTGGTATGTCTCATGATATAAAAACCAGTTAGAAAAATCATATGGTATGGAATTTTTCGCATTCATCGCACATGGAATTTTATTATTGAACTAGTGTGTGGTGTTAATTGTAGAAAAATCATACGTTGATGTCTCCACCATTGAGCTACATGATGTAGTTTATTCTTAAATAAAATAGTATGAGTTGTTTTGATGAAACATATCAATGACAAATAAACATGTTTTTTCAATTAAATTTTAAAAATTCAGGACGGGCCAGAATTTGACCAAATTGTATTATATTTCTGGCGATTTACCTATTATATAGTATTATCCTCATATTTGTGCTCTTATTTAGTAATGAATTGAAGGCATATTATGCTAATTCAATTGATCTTATTATATTTTAGATGTGGCGAAGGTTGATGAATGTGTGACCAATTGTGAGTCTGTAAAATGTGGCGGCGCTACTCCTCCATCTCCATCTACACTCCCAAGAAATTAAAGAAAATTAGATAAATGAAAAGAATTAAAGAGCTATCAACAGTTAGTTTAGTTATGATATCTTTGATCATTTTTATTAATTCCCAGGTATAATAATATTTGGATTGATAACTTGATTTCACATAGTTTTATATTATGCATGGGTTTTATAAATTTCATAAGGAAATAATTGTTAATTAATTTTTATATAGATGCAAAATTTAATCATGTTTATGAATAATTTATATCCATAGGGAGAAAAGATGTTACTGTTAAAAAATTTTTTGCAAGAAATATTTAGTTGATCTGTAAAATATTGATATGATTAAGTAGTCTACTATTTCTTTGAACTTCATAACGATAAAATGAAGTGATGAATGTAGAATAAATTATTCATAAGCCCCAAATAGACCCAAATGCGATCTAACCCAACTATTAATTAATCTTGATTATTAAATAATGAATTAGGGATAGAAATAATGATAGATCCAGTCACACTAAATCTTTCAATAAATATTTGAACAAGACTTTAAAATTATAGCCATATTTAATCACACTTATTTCGAGAGTTAAAGATGGAGTATATATTAACAAATAAATGCAGAAAGTTATCAATCGAACGAAACAATATTCTGCAATTTTGGTTGTGAAAAGTGATCTATGGGCCAAATTTGATGATGGCATGCTCTTATTATAAAGAAATAATATTCTGCAATTTTGGTTGTGAAAAGTGACGTAGTGCCAAATTTGGTGATGGTATGCTCTTATTATTTAAATTTACTTTTACTTGTTTGGTTCCTAAAGTAAATTCATTTAAATAATATGAAAAAATAGTCTATTTCTGTTTTTATGTAGTGCAAATTACCAGAAAACATTATGAAGTTTGAACTATCTTGTACTTTCAAAGTCAACGGAAAAAACTATAAATGTTGAATATATATTTTTTCGCATTAATCACACATGAAAATATTTTGGTTAAATTGTATTTCACTTGTTCCATAAAAAAAAAAAGTAGTTTTGAAACGCAAGAGTTTAATGCTCAATTGTCAAAGTAAGATAGAAACGAGAAAAAATAGTTGGGTCCTCATTATTATAAAAAGAAAAGTTTTCTAATTTATAATTGTGATCTAATTTTAATGGACATGCAAAAATGACAAAAATAGTTTAGTTTTATGGGACTAATGAAATATTTGATATGGCTGGTGAGAGATATACATAGACATCACCGCCGGTAAATTAGAAGATGTCATTATGTATAGTCATTTGATTGAAAAATATCACGTCTAAGCAATCTATTTTTTCGGTCGTGAAATAATTGCGGACAATGTGAAATTTTGTGTTTTTCCCTAATTTTTAAAATGCCTGGATGAAACATAATTTGATTAAATTTTATAATTTTTCGTAGCAATTTGCCAATGCATATACTGTAACGATGTTACCCTAAATAATTGTAATTTTGTTTTGAGATGAAAATAAATTATGCTAATTCAGTTAATCTTATATTAATATTTTGCGGATGTGACGAGAGTTGGTGGGTGTGTTAGTGTGTGAGCCTTATGCTATTTATAACTGTGGCGCTACTCTTCCAATCTCATGAAATTAACGAAAAATTGAAAGTATTATAGATCTATAAGTCTATAACATTTTGTTTTATTTTATTTTATTTGCCATCAAAATTTTAATTGTGATATCTTATGTTTCTTCTATTATACTTCTTCCGTTCCCTAATAGGTGAGGCAAAAATTTTCGTCACGGAATTTAAGAAAATAATGTTGAGTGTGTTAAATAAATAAATAAAATGTAAGAGGGAGAAAAAGGTAGATAGGGTAAAGTAGAAGGTGAATAAAGCATAGAGAATATAGTAAGAGCGAGTAAACTAAGAAAAAAAAAGTTACTATATAGGTAAATAACTCAACTATGAGGGAACTCCCAAAATGAAAAAATTACTCAATTATGAGGGAACGGAGGGAGTACCGAAATTTTAACTAATAAAAGCACATTTCTGATTGATCGATCCTCTTATTTAGTTTTATGAGGTTTCTTAGCAGCTAGATAATGTACTACTACTAGTTATTGGTATGACACCATTCTTCGAGTGTTGGCGTTGCCACTCCGATGTTCTTCATGTCGACAACATTGGCTGAAACATGACATACAACCATTATTTTATCATCAATTTCAAGAATTCATATGTAAATTATAGAAATTAACAAAAATTGCACCATTGTGAATTTCAGCCGTGGCAGCAGCAGTTGCATCAACAATGACAGTAACCTCATCATAGTCCAACGAGACCGCATCAAACACAGTCTGTCTTATGCAATTTGGAGTTTGAACCCCTAACAATTAATTAAATAGGATTATAGTACTAATTTAATTACTTATGCAAATTTAATCTCCCTAACAATAACAACATGAATTTAAATTTAAATTACCACATACTACTATCTTGTAGATTCCAGCTCCCTGTAGATATGAGTGAAGGTTCGTGTTAAGGAACGCGCTAAATCGTGTTTTTATCAGTTTATAGTCGTGGGGTTTGATCTCGAGACCTTCTACTAGTTCTGCGCCAGGACTACCCTTTACGAGTAGTTTTGTTTTATCTGAAGCATAGAAATGCCTGCGGAATGATTCCACGTCTCTCCCAAGAGAATCGTGCTCACGAACAACCTTAGATCATTAATTAAGGCAAAATACTATTTATTTTAATAGATCCTTACAGTACTATTCTCTTGCCAAGAACATAGAGTATGATACTTAAGCATAGAAACAAAAATGGCACCCAAATAATCGGAATATCTCGGTTTCGAGCTACTTCAACGGCGTTGATAACATTTGGCACAATAGCTTCACCACCTTTCACAGCGGCCGGACTGTACGGCAAGATCAAATCTTTCTACAAAGATGTCAATTTAGAGAGAGAAATAAAGGAGCTAAGTTTATACTACTAATTAATTAATAGAATATACATAGATAAGTATGGAAATATAACTAATTTGAAATGGATATATGACCTGCATATCAATCACAAGAAGTACAGTGTGCTTCCACTCCTCTGCCATATCTACAATTGAAGAAATTATAACTTGTTTAGTTAGTTTCTTTAATAGAGAAGGGAAGATGCTAGATTTAGAAATTAAATGACAAATATGGATTGCACTATTCAGTTTGAAAAAGTAGATTTTCTATATATGTATATTTTGTTTTGTTTTATATCAGTATATATTAATAAGGATAACCGGTTCGATATGGTACATGGAAATGTAGTGGTACTAATTAGATAAATATGGTAATTGGATAAGAAAGATACACCACACAATTAAAAAACATATGGAAATTGTCCAATCATTGTATGCATGAAAAAATTGGGGGGCTTCTCACCAAATGCGTGCGTATTTTGTTACAGAATACATTTACTGTCACCTAAATCTAAGGAGAGTTTCCAAAATCATAAAATTTCAGCTGAAATTTGGTATTTTTCTTAAAAATTTGGTCGTTGATATCATAAACTTACATCATTTATCAAATTTTCTACAATTTCAATTTTTCCTTAAATTTTATTCGACGTAACACGTCTGATAATGTAGGTGGATAAACAGATCAAGGACGTAGCTTTTAGTGGATTTAAACATCGTTATTTTGTGCGTTATTTGAGTTTAAAATATTTTCCCAAATTTTGGGGGAATTCCAAATCGTGGGAAATTCTTTATATCATACTCCTAAGTTTATGACTTTTGTGACAAAATTTAAACTTAAAAAAAATATCAAATTTCAGTTAAAATTTATAATTTTAAAGGATAATAATAACCCTTTTATAAATGATGGGTTAATAATTGACGCCGCAAGACCATGGGTGTATATGGAAAAAACTTATCATAATTATCATACAAAAATTAAGATGATTGTGGCAATTAACGGTTGTGTAGGCAATGTAGATAATTAAGCATGTTATCATAAAAAAAATGGAATCAAACCGAACGAAAAGGTTGCATGATAAAGTGATTTAGATACATAATATCTCTAAGATATAATACCCTTATCCTTATGGCATTTTAATATAGATATATTTTTTATAATGACTACTTTACCCAATATCATACTAAATGGATACAAATCTAATTAAGGAATATTAAATCAAATTAAATATCTTTATCTAAATGCATATTTATTGATTTGATTAGAGATAAGCTACAATCATACCCAAAACTTTTTATATGTTTACATGTCATTTTTTTCATGTTAATTTTATACTATATTATTTATTTAAAAATCATGAATTCAGATTATAAATTAGTTATTATAATGCATACTAAATTATTATTTAATAATAAAATAATTTGATAACTTCATATATTATTATTTTTTCAAATAAATTTTATCTAACCAGTTGATAATTCAATTATTAGTTATTTTCTTTTTTTTATGTTATACTTTCATAGCCGGTTAATTTTATTATTTTTTTTGTTAAATTTCTTATTCAAATTTGAATTGTATGATTAAATAATATTCTTTTTAATACGAAAATAATTGGATGAATCAACTTTTCTCATTTTAGATTATTTAATATATCGTACATCAACTAATTATATTAAGAATTAAGAAAATTAAGAATAGTAAGCTCCATTAATAATATCCTTTTTTAGTTAGTAATTTTAATATAAGAAAATGAGAATATTTTAAATATATAGCTTTAAAATGTTAAATATAGGAGTATTAGTTATGAACATGTGATTTTTTTTGTTGAGTTGTAATTCCAGAAATAATAGTAAAAATGAAATGTAAAGAATTAACATAAAATTTTAAAATCAAAATTACGTAATCAATTAGTATTAAAATCAAAACTGCATCTCAAATAATTTTAAAATCAAAATTGCATACTCCAAAATTTTTTACTACATGATATAGTAAAATTTCAATATTTAATAAAGAAAAGTAAATACTTATGGTCAATACTAGCATTAACAATGATGTAAAAAAATAATAATTTAAAGTTATTTATATTTTTAAATATAATTTAATTTTTTTTATACAGTAAATTTAGTTAAGAACTCTATATTTTACAAATAATCAAATTAACCTTATCAAGATCTTAATTAATACTACTTCCATATATAAATGCAGGGGCAACAAAGTAATATACTCCCTCCGTTCCCTCATAGTTGAGGCGAAACTTTTTGGCACGGAGTTTAAGAAATGAATGTTGAGTGTGTTAAATAAATAGATAAAAAAGTAAGAAAGAGAAAAAGGTAGAGAGAATAAAGTAAAAAGTGAATAAAGTAAGAGAGAATAAAGTAAGAAAGAGAAAAAAGTTACTATAAATGGAAATGACTCAACTATAAGGGAACTTCCCAAAATGAAAAAATAGCTCAACTATGAAGGAACAGAGGAGTATAAAATTTAAATTTAATTTAAAATTAAATGTAAAATAAAATTACTACTTAACCTCATTATGTCTCCAAGACATTTTTCTTTAAATAATTAATGTCATGAAACTGAATTACCTTCCACTTTTGTAAAAGAATTAATGTGCAATTCATTATTCATTTTAACCCTAAGTAGTGGATATTTTAATTACTTTATCGAATGAAAGTGGCAGACAGAGAATAAGTAGTGGATATTTTAATTACTTTACCATATGAAAGTGGCAGACAAAGAATTAACCTTATGTAGTGGATATTTTCATTTCTTTACCAAATGAAAGTGGCAGACATAGAATCGTGATATATAATTTGGTTTCGGTTTGTTATCTTTTGGTACAATTGGCTTTCAATATCTATGCCATTCAGCTTAGGAAAGAAGGATATAAATCCGAAAGATGCATGTTACATGACTGTCTCAACAAATTAAGAAACATGCAGAATTGAAGCTATTGATTATTAAGTTAAAATGGTTATATCTTAATTTTACGTGGTGGTGCATAGTTACTCGTTACAGTTTCGCACACATTTTTTATACAACTATACTTGTAAAAAAAATACTAAGTACTACTCCTCCGTTCCACCTTAATAGAGACGTTGTATTTTCTGCAATTGTATTGGAAAAATAATACAGTAAGTAATTAAAGTAGAGAAAGTATGAAATAATAGAGAATAATGTATAGAAGTCTTATATATATTATACTTTCTAAAATTTACTTTCTTTCTGCGTTAACTATTTATAATTATTTTTCTAAAATGAGTGCAGAAAATTAAACGCCTCATACTAATAATTATAGTTCTTATGTCCCGTTGCTAGGAAATTTCATTTACGTATGTGATTAAAGAAAATGATGTTTAGTGAATTTAATAAAAAGAGAATAAGAATTGAAAATAAAATAAAATTGATAAATGCATAATTTTTATTAAAAAAATAACTTAACCATAATAAATCTAATCATAAAGAATCAACTGCACAACAGGGAATAATACCATTTCTTAAAGAACTTTTAAATGAATCAATAACTAAAGGACATTCGCTCTCATATAGTACGAGTAAACTTCAAAGTAAAAATAAGCAATTGTAAGCCCATATTTCTTATTTGGACAATTTCCGCATCTCCGGATTTCATATTCTTTCCACGGAGTCGTGCCCTACCTATTTAAATAGTTAGGGGTTGAAAAATAGGTCTAGACACATTTTGCGACGTGACTTTATTTTTTGTTCAGAAAATGACCGATCTGCTTGTTTTTTCTTACTAGTGACCTGCCCAAATCACTCGGTCGGGAGTTTCTCACTATAATGCGGCGTCTTCGTGAAACAGTCATATCTTCTTCTATCGGACTCCTATTGAGACGTGCGAGGTACCCACGTGAAACTTTTTCGATTTCGAAGATGAATACAATGGTGGCCTTGTAGATGTGTTTGAAATTAATCTTGATAGGTTGATTACTGTTTAGATTCAGATCTTTTTTTCTTTCTCCGCTCTCTCTTAGAGCTCGGTCTTTCGTCTACAATATATAAAATGAGTCCGTTTTTCACCTAAGAAAGTGTGTTAAAATAATGCAATAAAGGACTGCAGTTTGGTTTACATCAAAGTGTATTTTTGAACTTGCAAGCAATTGTGATATAATGAAATATGTTTCTGGGTGCAATGAATCAAGTGCAATCTATATACATAATGCTCTATGTGCAGTGTATATAATGCCATAAAATATGCTTATTTTTCATCCATTGATCCCTCAATGCTCTATCCGCGTGTATATGATGCTCATGAAAAACCGTATCTCTATCATTCATTTTTTTTTTATCTAATGGACCACATTAGTCTTAGTTTTGATTTAAATTTTGGATTCATTTTAACCAATGACGGAGGCACTGGTGGCTAAGTCATCGCCCGCTCCAGCGGGGGCTTGGCCAATGCCGGAACTAGAACCCTCCCTCTTTATAGCCGGCCCCGTCCGATATCTGCCCTGGCGCCTTGGATGGCCTTAAATTTGAAGTATGAGTACTCACTTGGTCCTTGGGCCTTTGTAGTTCTTGGTTTGTGTGGTAATGGAAGGAAATAAAATGAGTTCTAATTGAAAGTTGGAAGCCCAGATTTACAATTACAGCTCCACTTTCTTAAACAAACAGATCATTGACGCGAGCGCTCCGGAATGTATTTTGATTTTTGATTTTTGATTTTTTTATTTATAAATTATTAACATGAGATTGTAAAATTACTTTTTAATGTTTATGTCGACCGCATAAAAAGCTTATTAACTTTTGAAATTACAAAATTATTTTTATTTACCTATGAAACACATTACAACTTTGAGATTACAAAATATAGTGTAAAAGAATTTATACTCCCGCCCCATAACATAAGTCATATTTAGTTATGGCATGGATTTTAAGAAATATAAAGAAAAGTGAGTTGAATATGTTATTGGAATATGAATCTCACTTATATATAGATGTGTGTTTTTATAATAAAATATGAGTAGAATAAATTGGTGGAATGTGGGATTTACTTACTATTTATGGTAAAAGTGAAATAGGACTCTTATTGTGGAACAGACCGAAATGGCAAAACAAAGCTCTTATTGTGAAATTGAGGGAGTGAAATTTAATAATGGCATGAACTCGCCATAAATACTTCATTAATGTAGTAGTAGTTCAAAATTTTATTATTATATGAATAAATATTATCTTATTCATTAATGGCATGGTGGTGATCAATGACTAACTAATTAGTAATTTAGAATTGAATCAATTTCTGATTGTTAGATGAGAAGATCTAATCGTTGAAATAATGTCAATTGAATTATAATATAAATTTAAATAATAATTAAATAAAGTGTCTTAATGTGAATTCATAAATATAGTAGTTAAACTAACTTCTTTTTCTCTCTTCAAAATCATCTCAAAACTTTAAATTTACGCAATTCTCTCGATTTAAATTATTTTTTCGCAAAAAATATAATCAAATTAAAGATAATTTTATAAAGATTCTAACGACATATCAATTGCATATGTTCCGACGACGTTCGAATGATGGAATTTGATAATTTTTATTTCAATTTCCGTATATGTTGATAAACAGATTTTTAAATAAATGCATCAAGCAATCTCAATATAACGTAGGTACAATATCAATAAAACTGTGTTGATATTTTCTGGCAAGGTTGAAATAATTATGTCAATGTGTTGATATTTGTAATATAATATGTTGATATAAAAAAAAACCACAAAAATGATACTCCCTCCGTCCCACTTTAGGAATCCCGGTTTACCATTTTTGGATGTCCCACTTTAGGAGTCCCGGTTGAAATATTCCATAAATGGTATTAGGCCCCACATTCCACTAACATTTTTCCACTCATATTTGATTATAAAACTAATATAAAAAAGTAGGACCCACATTCCACTTTTTTTTTTCACCAACTTTCATTTACATTTCTTAATACCCGTGTCGAACTCAACTGGGACTCCTAAAGTGAGACGGAGGGAGTAATATGTTAATTAAATGACAATCTTACCCATTTGTTGATATTTTATCTACTATTTATTGAAATTTGTGAGATTAAATCTCATCTATTCATTTTAAAATCTAAAAGTGTAGATTTGTTCTTAATTTTGAATTATGAAGCTATAAATAATATAAGAGGAACCCTATCTAATAAATTTAGTTTTTATATTACATGTATCGATATTTTTCAAAATAAGCAAAGAATGATTCAAATTTGAGTGCTCCAAATAATAGAAGTATTGTAATTTTAAACTCGATTATAAATCAAGAAAGAATCAATATTTTAAATATCGAATATAATCATAGGTAGTGTCGTAGTGACTTGGTGCTACGGAATCCTATTGCTAATTATGATATCCAAATAAGAAATTATATTGGTCAACCAATAGGTCATCTTTCTAAAAATATCCAAGAAAAAGAGTTTTAAAATTAAATTGTTTGAAAATCTAACTACACACGTGTTTTAGTTTAAATTTTACAATTTTATATGCATGAGAATAATTTAATACCAATTGAAATCTATCGGGAGTTCGAGTCTGCATATTTGTCGTTTTTAAAAAAAATGGAAAAAAGAAGAAAAGACACAATGAGAGCAGAAGTTTATTTTCATTTCTGTTTATCACTCGCAATCGCTTTCACAAAATAACCTCATTCAGCTTCGGACTTTGTTGTTGTTGTTGTTTGTTGCAGTTAATTTGGAATCATGGCTTTCAATAATTTATTCAGCGTTTCAGGGCAACCGTCTTTAGCCAGGTGAAAATCTCATTCCAACCAGGAATTAATAATTTTTATTAAATTTATGTCGATTGCCATTATTGTATGAGACTCTTTTCCAATTGATTGAAATGAAATTTAGGTCAAGTTGATGTTTTTTTATGAATGGGGAATATCCATTGATGATTTTCTGGTTAACTCTAGGATACCTATGTTGAGAATTGATCAGTCTCAGATGGAAATGTGTGGCTTAATCAAGCAGAATCAGGGTTTGATTGTTAAAGGTTCTGTTCATAGTCGACCTTCCAAGGTGTTCTGTAGTGCTGCTAGTTTGGAGGAGGAATTTTGTGCAATTCAATCCAATAATTTCTCCAAGGCTGAGGAATCTGATGTCCAGGCTTTGCCGGAGGAGAGGGTTCCTAGTAGCGAAGAGGTTCCGTATCTTATTTAGGTTTAAATCAATGAGCAAAAATATAAAAAAAAAATGTGAACATCTTATCTTATCTTATTAGTGTTGCTAATTTTATGGACTAGCAGCTAAGGATATTGTTCGTTTACAGTTGAAGGCATTACTTGCTGATTCTCAAAGAGCAACACTAGTCAAGAAACTGAGCGAAGCAAATCAACACAATCGGTTTCTGAAACGCCAGGTTTTTTATCAGCGAATTCTGTATTAATTGATTAAGCTACAGTGTGCTAAGATCAATTGAAAGGATGCCAGAGATGGCATAATTATATCATGCATAATTATTAGTATTTTTGATCGCCGTGGTTTATGTAGTTACAAGTTAAGGAAGATGAACTACTTGACTTCAAGGCTGAACTTGCTGTCATGGAGTTTGAGGTTAAGGTATGACTTTGGCACTAGCATCAAAAATGTGTTACCTCCGAGGAACATCATGTGGCCCATATTATTGAATCTGCTTGTAGGCTCTGCTTGGTTTGGCTGAAGAAATCGCTAATTATGATATTCCAGTTGGATCAAGAAAGATTAATGGGAAATACATTCAATCGCACCTCCTCTTGAAATTGGAAGGTAAAACTAGTCACAGCTTGTCTTTGTTGAATCGAATCAGTATCTCTCCGAACTGAACTCAATAATCTAGCTCTGTTAAAAATAGAACTCGCCTAGACTAATTTGAGGTGCTGTCTTTTAACCATTTCTTTTACTACAATTAAATGTTTCTAAACCAAAATTTCCAAGTATAATGAACTATAAATAAAGGAGACTGGTGCACATGAGTACTATAGGATGAACAACTAAGTCTACTATACGCTATGTTGCTACAGGGACTATATAGTGATACATATATCTATAGACTATATCTTTCTGTACATTTTCTAATTATATAATGTTTCCCATGGTAAAAGCTGTACAAAAAAGGTTGGCAGAACAGATCAAGGATGTGGATGCCGCACAGCCTCAAGAGGTTCATTTAATTTGGCATGGTGTGGCAGAGGTAATTAACAAATGTCCTTACTTGATAAAACCTGTTTATTTGAATAGGAAACATGCATTATGACCCTACTGGTTGTGTTATTGATATCAGGAAGATTAGGATGTTAAAAAAGTACTTGTTCATGTGATCATAAATCCTGGATAGGAAAAGTTACACCATGAAGTTATCTTAATAGATATCAGCTTTTGAATTTCTTTGAGCTTCGAGCATGCATGGAAGTGCCTTAGTGGATTTAAAGTTTGATTACAGAGTTAAGGCTGACCAAGGTACAGAATTCTCTAGCAAATGTTGACGACTGATCATTAACCTCTCAGACCAACAACCTGGGACTCGCAAACTTTTACCTGCTTCAGACAAAGGAATCAATTACCTTCTTACAGTTCAAGAAACATAAACAATATGTTCCACACTACACAATTCGATGAGTATGTATGTTTCAAGGTTTGATACGTATTACACTAGAATCCACAAGTGTGTTGATAGGTATACAACTAAAGGAAAGCTATAGCCTATAGTTTTAAGAGATCTACTCATCCTAATGAAGCATTCACAGCTATTTTATCTTCCCCACATTGTTGTTTGAACACTGGTAAAGAACATCCAAGACATTGACGAATTGATAGCTATTGATATGAATATGTGTGTTAACACTTTATTCCAGAACTATGGAATTTACTCCATGGTTGGATGTCAGATACACATCTAATAAACAGTCGCGTTTATTTGATATTACATGATGTATCTTGGCTTCAGAGCGTGCAAGTGATGGGATCCTTCGATGGCTGGAGTCAAGGGGAACATTTGTCACCAGAGTATACAGGTTCATATACAAAATTCTCAGCCACATTGATGCTAAGACCTGGAAGGTACTACAAGACAACACTGCTAATCATTAAGCAGTAATTGCTTTTAGTATTCTTGTCTCTAAATTTGTCAATATTTGAAGATATGAAATCAAGTTCCTGGTGGATGGTGAGTGGAAGCTGTCGGCTGATTTCCCCACTGCTGGTGAGGGGATGATGCAGAACAATTTGCTGGTTGTCGAATAACTGCGGTGTGCTAGATCTCTATATAGGTGTTTCTTAGTATCCCACGGAGTGAATTCTGTAGTGGAATTCTATTTCTGTGGCAAATAGAGAGACGTTAAGACGCTCTGTTTATGCTGATATTTGAGGCTAAGTTTTGCTGATAATTGATATATGAAGTTGCTACAGGGTCCTCCTCCCTCCTCTACCTGGATGGTTGAGGGGTCAAAGTAAATAAACAACATTTTGTCTTGCATTAAAAAAATGTATAGTTTTTATTTTATTTATACAAATTTTAAATTTTAAATTTGTACCATGTAATTATGTTTGAGTTTAAACATATATCTTAAAATTATCATAATTAAATGTTTTACCTTCTATAAATATGACTAATTTTCATTGGTAGCACGCTAGGCTAGCCCGATACCCAAACATTTAGGGTTAGTGTTGAATGTTTATAACCCAATAAAATCATAATCTGATTAGCTTGCACCTGATTAATCGGCGACCCGAGAAGGATTGGTCCGAAATTCGCTGGGTTGACTCGATTGACACGCCTAAGTTCACATAACCAAGAACAATCAAGGTCTAGTCGATCTTAAAATGAGTGAACAAGATTAAAGCTTCTGGATTTCAATTAAAAGTGCACAAAATATCAACAAACGGGTAAAATAATCAATATGTTAGAAATAACTAATTTTTCGTGGTTCTTGTGATGTCAATATAGGTGGCGTTCAGTTGTCATGACTAATTATTATGAGACTATCCATCTAGGATTAAGTTGTAAGAGCATCCCCATCCGTGCTCTTAGCTAAGAGTACGGTGGTGGGCCCGGACCCACTTTTACTCCTTGTCCTTAGCGAAGAGCACAACACCCAATCCGTGCTCTTAGCTAAGGACAAGTTCAAGGGTCTCACCATTCTATTATTTAATTTAAATACTCCAATTATTAAAAACATTTCTACATTATAAAAATACATTAAAAATAAAAATTACATAATTAAAATCCTAAAAATAAAAATTACATAATTAAAATACTAAAAAATAAAAATACATAATTAAAATCCTAGAAAATAAAAAATACATAATTAAAATCCTACAAATTAAAAATTACACACGTGGAAGACTAGTCCTCTATCCCCAATTGCCTCTTGAGACCCCAAATCATTTGCTCATGTGTTGCAAGTTGATCCGGAGTCATCCGAGACGTATCGTTCATATAGAGTTGACTCAAGATGGCCAACAACGTGTTGTTTGGGGATGGAGGAGGCACAAAGGGAGCGGGGGCGGCGGGGGCGGGGGCGGATGGAGTCGAGGCGCGACGGCGGGGGCGGTTGGCCGCCGGGTATTTATAGATGAAAATGTGAATTTTGGAAAAAATTGAAAAATAAATTAAAAGTGGGTAGAAAACGGATATATTTTTTTGGGAAGTGGGAATTTTTTTTTTATTTAAAAACATTTTTTAAAATAAATTTTGATTTTTTTAAAAAATAAAAAAACGAAATTGCCAATGGCTATGCCGTTGGCCAATCAGAAGCTGCCACGTAATGGTGCTCAGCGGCACGAACGTGCTCTTAACTAAGAGCAGCGCCGCGCCGCTGGCACGGACGGACGAGCACCGTCCCTGCTACCGCTACGGATGCTCTAAGATTATTTTAGTTGGAGGGGGGAGGCTATGACTAATAATCATGAGACTATCCATCTAAGATTAAGTTGAGGGGGTCAATCTTATGAACCAAACATGATATATATTTAATCATGACATTTAGTCTAGTCAACCGAACACCTCCATAGTGTATTAAAATTATCAACACAATCAAACGAGTATGTTAACACAATTACATGAAAAATATTTACACATCTATATTGATATTACACGTATCAGTATATTGATATACTTAGATAGACATGTTGATATTAAAATAATTATCAAAATATATGAAAATTTAAATAAAAATTATATCAAACTTCATCAATTGAACGTCATCATCTGAAAACCAGTCGAGATTCCACGTCATCATCTGAAAACCAGTCGAGATTCCGTTAGAATTCTTATAAAATAACCTTTAGTTTGATACTATATTTTCTGCAAAAAAAAGTTCATTTATACCAAGAGAGCTATGCGAATTTAAAGTTTTGAAATTGTTTTTAATACAGAGAAAAAGTGATTTGTTAATTACAGATAGATGGATTTAAGTGGTTTATTACAAAAGTGGTATGGGCTTTTTAATTTTCAACTATATCCATGGGCTTAGATAAATATGGGCTTTATGCAAGCATAAATTTTGAAGAACTTCAACAATTTCCGAAGTCTTGCAAATTTCAAAGAAAAAAATATCTGAAGGGTTTCCAAATGGGAAAAGCTAAGTAGCCACATTATCTACAACCATAATCTGATTTTCTAAAAAAAACTGGTTTACTTTTAGTTTTCTGGTTTAATAAAAACTGAATTTCCTTATCTATCCTTACAGCCTCTTTCAGCTTATTCACCCATAAATGGCGCCCATCTTTTCAGTTTTTTCCCTCCCTCTTATCCCCTTTTCCCATTTTTGGGTACATCTTATTTTTTGAAAAAATGTAAAAGATTGATCGATATTTGCATTATATTTTGTTATTAATATACTCCACCTCTTTGGAAAGAAAAGTAGAAAACATCATATCTACACTATTCCGTATATCTAGTTATTTTGTTTATGGAATTTTAGTCTTTAAATTCAGCTAATTTAGTTGTCGATTCTGCAATCTCAAGTCTATATAATAATGTCACATTTAACATATTATACCGCATGTTTTATTTTCTATTTTGTTCTTATTCATTTTTTCTTTACCTTTTGTTAAGAGTATATATTATGCAAGTTTTATACTATTAGAGTACATGTTTTCATGTTTCAAAATTTTAGTAATAACTTAGAGAAAATAAAATTTTGAAAAATAAAAAAATAAAATTAAAGCTACAAAAGGTAAGCCGGAAACTCAAATAACAATATTATATCATATACTGTATCAAATTGTAATTTGTTTCATGTTATTGCGAATTGAGCTAAAATCTCTAATACTATTCGTAAAGAAAAGAGAGAAAGTATTAACTATATATTTTTAATAATATTAAATAGATAAGTTAAAAACATGTAATTATTTATAAGATCGAGGTTAGACATAATATTTTAAAAATTAAATATATAAAAATCGATAGGTTGAAGAGTAATGAATTAAAATTTAAATTATAAAATTCTTAAAATCAATGTAATAATTCATTTAGGTTAGTTACTATTAAAAATGAAACGTTTTTCTTTTTTATTGTCTCATTAAAAATGAAACGTTTCCTAAATGAAAACAACTCTATCTCTACTTTTTCATCTCTCTTACTTTACTCTTTATTTATTAACTCACAAAACAACACTACATAAAATCTCGTGCCGATTCCAAATGTTTCATATTTAATCGGCCGAAGGGAGTATACAATATAGTAAATTTAATTTTTGTAGAATATATAAGCGAATTTATAGCGACTTAAGCTAATAACTCTAATACTATAAAAAAATATTAACTATATATCTTTAAAATATTAAATAGATGGGTTAGAATAATGTTAGTATTATAATCATATTGAATTATGAACCACATAAAATAAAAAAGTGTAAACTCACTTAGTATTAATCCATCATATATCATATTTTATTTGTTGCATAGTGTAGTGAATTGAGCTAATAAGAAAGAAAAAAAGGA
Source organism: Salvia hispanica (assembly GCF_023119035.1). Classification (NCBI taxonomy): domain Eukaryota; kingdom Viridiplantae; phylum Streptophyta; class Magnoliopsida; order Lamiales; family Lamiaceae; genus Salvia; species Salvia hispanica. The sequence continues at coordinate 1,627,947 of NC_062966.1, read as the reverse complement.
AACATTATGTATCTTTAAATTATTTTTATGATCGAGATTTGAGTGTAACATTTCAAAATTAAAAATTTAAAGAAATTAAAAGTTTTAAAAGTAAATTAATAAATCAAAATAGTAGACTCAAGTAGTGCTAAATATATTGTATACTAGTGTCATTTTGTTGCATGTTAAGGCAAGTTGAGCTAAAAACAGTAATATTTGTAAAGAAAACTTTAACTATTACATTATCTTTAAAATATCATATCAATGAGTTAAGACAATGTGATTATTTCTTGATTAAAGATCAATTGTAATGTTAAAATAATTAAGAATAAAAAGAATTAAAATATTGGAAAATAAATAATTAAAATTATAATATTACTAAATTCAAAATCCTAAACTCAATTAGTATTTATATATCAGATTTTAGTTTGTTTCATGTTATAATGAATTTTAATATATTATAGAAAAAAAGAAGATATTAATTATATAAGGTTAACTTTCCAAAAAGTTAGAAAATAGAAGAAAGGATGTTGGATAGTAAAAAATTCATATCAAGATTATGAGATTATTAAAATCAAAACTGTAAATTCAGTTAGTAATAACACATCATATATTAAATTTTAATTTTATTTCATAGAAATAGTAAATTGAGCTTTTAATTACAAGACAATATACTTATACTAAAGAAAAAGGGAAAATATCTAACTATATTACTTAAAATATTATATAGATGGGTAAGAAGAAAAAGGGTAAATATCTAACCATATTACTTAAAATATTATATAGATGGGTAAAGAAGATGTGATTATTTTTTTGATTTAGGTTTGACTGTAACGTTTTAAAAATTGAGAATCAAGAAATACTAGTTTAGCAAAAAAATTAAGAATCGAGAAACTAAGAATTAAAAATGAATGATATTTCATATTTTGTAAGTTGGTATCATGATTGTGGAAATTCTAATCTTTTAGCTCCATATTAGTAGGAGATAATTTCTTGAAATATCCATACATTAGAAATGCTTCGGTGGATCCTAGCTCCGCAAATTACAAACCACAATAGATGATTTGATTACTATTATATTAAACGTATAATATAATTTTAATCCTGCAATCATAAACCTAACAGAATTAAGATTTGAAAACATCGAATCAGTTTGCAAAATAATATAATTTTTTTAATTAAATCAATAACTTAGCATATTTATTATATTCTAATTACGATATCACAGACTAATTATTAGAAAAAAAGTGTTTTAAAAAATAAAATAAAAATATTAATAAAAGTAAAAAGTTTAGATAAAATAAAAAAATAAAACACACATACAGATATTATAATTAGAATTTATAAGTATTTTAGCTTATAAATCTAATTGAATTTTAAAATATATTTGAGTGTTTAAATTCAAAAAGAGTTACATAATACTATATGCATGGTGCAAAAATTAAGATATCATTAAATAAAAAGAAAGAAATAAACATGGAGTAGCAAATTTGAATGCATATCGAAATTTTGTTTTTAAAATTTGTCTCTTGAGTTTTTACTTTTTATTGGTACTATGGCATAACTGAAGTGTAGTTAATGCGTAATTTTTGTTCAAATTTGAAAATGGAGAAGAGAGTGAATTCTCAATTCTGAATTAAGAGGGTTGTTAAAGTCTTTTACTTACTACAATTAAAATTTTAATGTATAATTATTACTTTAATTTACTAAAGTAACCTTGTGTGGTTAACCATAATGTGATTGTTTAGCATCATCCTTTCCAAATGTATGCAAAAACTATCTTAGCTCATTAAGTAAGTCAAAACTCTCTAAATTAACTACTTCAAATGAGTTTAATTTTCTAATAAAAAACTAAAGAGCTCCGAACAAGAGCATAAAATATTTATCTAATTGAAGAACTCCCGAATAAGTATAGGTATAAAATATTTGTCAGACAAATTCAAAATGAAAATCTTCGCAATAAGTACCGAATATTTTCATATCAACTTGAGAGGTAGTGTTGAAATGAAAAAATAGACAATTAAAAAATTAAAGTAGAAATATTTCCTTATTCATGTACTAATCCCTCAATAAATAGGAGATGCATATAATTGGGATTCTTAACTTTATTATTATTCTTTCAATTTCAGTATTTATTTTCCACATATCGATTCATAGAATATTCATAGTCTTGGATAAAATATGGAATTGGATTATTGGATATGGATCGTGTGGTGGAAGAGGGAAAAGCGTGTTACTATCACTTCCATATATATCAATCAAATAAAAGCGTGGCTTGTCATCTTATTGCTCATCTCACCACTCACCCAATCGTATGAAAATGTGTAAATTCTTGATAATGACTAATTTTTACAATTAATAAAATTATACTTTATTATGCGATGGGATAAAAAAGCATGCATGTCACACACTAATAGTGGAAATTACAGAGAAAAATGTTAAAAGAATGCACATTTCTTATTTTGTCCCCATGCATAAACACAATGATTAATGAATTTATTCGACTATATTTTCATGCCCCACATATTATGTGGGCATTTTAGATTAGGGTTTAGTAAATAACAATAAAGAGTTATCTTAATCAGTGCTCTACCACACCAATCCCGTAGGGGGCGTAGAATAAAAATTCTATCAAACATTACAACTTTTATCCAATAGGTATACAAGACCAATTGCTTGTGAAATGTCTTTCACACTTGGTTCTGTACTATTTCTCTTTTGGAAAGAATTAACTGAGTCGCCTATTGTGATGACTTATGTTACAATCAAGTGTATAATGCTAGATCTAGACTAATTTGCTCTAAGACTTCTGCTAAGTATTTAATAAATAATCAAAGACAATATGAATTACATTACTTTCTTTTCGTACCGAATTTAAAGCAAAGTTCGGAGTTCGTCATATTTTCCACATTTAATCTCCAATGATCCGGTACATTTTTTGTGTTATAACCATTTTTAAGCTTGACATATTGATATAAAACTATTGTACGGATTAAAAAACAAAAAATGACACATGTAGATTAGGACCATTAACCTTGTTGTCGGAGGAATACATGAAGCAATCCAAAGAATGATGCAAATTTGAAGAAAGACACACCACATATAATAAAACAAGACTTTGTATAAAACTCCAAGATGTAGCAATTTTGAATGGTGTCAATGCGTGGGTCATATAATATTCAAGTGGCGATGATGCTGAAACACCTCCTCGTCAGCATCAAATTCAATCTCTTCGATTGTTGCATCTTCATATTTCATAAAACAAATGAGGTAGGTTACAAATTAGATTTGACAAATTTGTCATGACATTTTTAAGCATTTGGCTAATTATAGTATGTTTGTTAGTGTTGACCAGTTGATAGATACGTATATATTTATTTGGATAAATAAAAATATACATTATCTATAATTTTTATATTTAAAATAATTTATCTATATTTGTTGTACTATTTGTTATAAAGCACATTAATGTTTTTATTATGTTATATAAATGGATACAATCATACTCCAAATGTTTATTTAATCGTAAGAAGTAACTAGCTGAAAAAATAAGATGTAATGAATATAAAAGTAAAAGGTTCTAACACAAAAACAAAATTAATAAGAAAAAAAAAGAGAGAGAAAAGAATAATTATGTCTAATTTTTGATATATTATAATTATACTCCAGTTTATAGGATAGTATCAGAATTGAAAGTAAATTAGATTAATAAATAACTTCATGATAATAACTTTAGGATTTTCGGATATGTTGATGGCCGCTTCATTGTCACAAAATAACTTGCACGAATTTTGTAATACTAGTCATACTTCAGTCATTAACTTCTTTAGCCATATATAAGACCTCAGTTATTCTACTCTTGATTCCTCGGAACTTGATTTCAGCATTTTATATAGCTAACACCCTTTATTTCTTGCTTCGCCAAGTCACAAGATTACCTCCTACAAAGGTGAATTATCTTCGTTTTCAATAGGAAACTCTATATTTCTTCATCACGTCAGTGAACCTTCCAAACAATGCTATGTGAGATTGTTTAAGCCATAAAGTGTTTTCTTAAGTTTGCACACTTCTCCACCATTGAAATCTACAGTGAAATTTGGTGGTGCTTCCATGTAGATTAGTTTTGTCAGCTCCCTGTGTAGTTAAGGATTGGTAATAACAAATTGATATAACAGTTATACTTATTTGCAGCAATGGAGAACAGTATCCGAATAGTACTCATCTTGGCTATTGTGGAGAATGTCTCTGCATAGTCGACCTCGTAGGTATGAGTACATTGGTCTGACTTCTTCTGGTCGCATACATATCTCCTAGGTATTGTCTTTGATCAGGGCTCTAGTCTCCACCAACATTGTCTATCTCCAATGCTTGATATTCATTGCATCTTTTGCTTTTTAAGGATACCCTTCTTCCTCGTATAGGCTGCTGCAAATACCCTAGCCGTTTCAGATAGGTTAGCCTTAACAAGATTTGCTATTGAATACCTGCTCTTCTTTGCCACCTTTTCTCGGCTATATCTCTTTGGGGTAGGGTACTCTTTAGAGGGAGAATATAATACCCAATATCTCCATCAATGGTTGCATTCTCATCAACATCTGGCGTGTGTTTGTTAGGAGAAACAATGATATTATTTGAGCTAGATTCAGGCGGTTGGCGGTTGAGGATGCTCCACAGTGATGTGACATGCTCGGTGACAACGCTAGTTTGCTTTGTTAGTTCCACGCTCAAGTTGCTCGACAGTGGCATAAACCAACTTATGGGTCAGTTTGGCTACTGTCCCCATGAGCCAGCATTGCAACGCTGCCTAATTGAGCTATCTCATCCACGTAGTAGAAGCGTTGACACTCAGTGTCATACCCAATAATCCTTCTCGTCTTGATATCTTATAATACATAGAAATTTGGATGCATCAGAAGAGTACAATTTAACTTCTCTGTGAAATGGCTAATGGACATCAGCTTATGAGACATTTTAGGCACATAAAGGCAATTTAAGAGTTTTGGGTCGGTGAAATTTCAGTAGTCCCACTTTCCATTTACTGATGTCAAGATTTAGACATTCTAACACATTCTCGAACATGTGGGCGAAATGAAAATCGAATTACAATCACGTGGGTAGACGATACAAGAGATAAGATCCATCATCAATGTGAGCCACCATCAAACTTTCACCCATGAGATAAAGAGATTCATTATCGACTTGGACTTGTTCTGCCTGTGATACAATTGTTAAATATTACTGCCTCCGTCCCAGATAATTCGTCCTAGTATTCCATTTCGGTCTGTCCCACTTCACTTTTACCATTTTTGGTAGTGGACCTCATATTCTACTAACTCATTCCTGCTCACATAATATTATAAAACTAATATTTTAAATGTAGGACCCACATCCCACCAACTTTTTCAACTCACCCTCCATTAGATTTCTTAAAACCCGTGCAGGGTCAAAGTGTCCCAAATTATCTGGGACGAAAGGAGTAATCTATATTCTTCAATTGAATGACATGTCTGTATAGACCAAATGACTATTAGTCTAGTACACTGTACATATAGTCAAAATTTACCCTACATATAAATTTAGGAAAGATTCACCAATATCAATCATGGGATTTCTTCCTTCCAATCACTATCTCTTTCTAACAAATACTCCCTCCATTCCCCAATAAGAGTCATACTTTTCCATTTCGGTTGTTCCCAATTAAGAGTCACACTTCATTTTTACCATAAATAGTAAGTAGGTCCCACATTCCAGTAACTCAATTCACTCACATTTTATTATAAAACCAATATAAAAAAATGGGTCTCACATTCCACTAACTTTTTCAACTAACTTTTTTTTATATTTCTTAAAATCCGTGTCCGATCAAAGAGTGACTCCTAAGGGTGTCTCCGGTGGCGCCCCTCCCACTAGTCCTTCCCATGCCACGTCAGCACTAGCCCTTCCCATTCCACCGCCACATCACTAGCCCTTCCCACTGCACTAGGACTTCCCACTAGGACTTCCCGCAATAAAATTAATAAATTCACAATTAAAATTAAAATTTACGGAATTAAAATTTACAAAATTAAAATTTCGACACGAGCCGTATTTATAGAGTTTTTTTTTTTTAAAAAAAAAAGTTTCGGTGGGACGTCCGAGTGGGACGTCCTACCCACGCCACAGTGGCGCCCGTCAGGTAGGACGTCGAACCGAGGGGCGAGGCCATCACAGGGGCACTCGGGACGGGCGTGGGCGCCCTTCCCGCCCACTATGGCGCCCGTCAGGTCACCCGTCCCTGACGGGCGAGTGGGAGGGGCGCCAGTGGAGATACCCTAATAAGGGACGGAGGGAGTACAATCATTTTGAAAATAAATTTCCCTTAGATATTAGTTGTAATTATTTTATTTCTTGTAAGTTAATAAAAGAAAACAGTTATTAATATTTGAAGAAGAATAAACAGTATTAATATAGAAGTAATGAAGAAAGATTAAAGAAAGATAAATAAAGAAGGGATAAAGAGTAAGAAATCGACACTCACATTGAATGCAACGAATGAATTATGTACTCCATCTATTAAATAATGTATGTTAGTGAAAATATAAATCTTTCCAATAATATTATTGAAGTTAACAACGTGTGTAATAAAAATATGGAATTGAAATATGCAAGTGATAAACTTTGAAGACATATCCAATATTCCAATTAATCAAGAATTATTGATAATCCAATTTCGTGGAAATGGAGAAACAGTTGATGGCGTAATCATAGATTTTACAGTGAGAGGGAGACGGAGATCGCGAGCCAAGCAATCGCTTTAAAAGGAAACTATCCTCACTTCCCCACTCTCTCTTTCTCTCTCCTCTCATTTTCTCCTTCCCTGTTGCCTCAATTCTTCCGCCACCATGTTTTCCTTGAATGGCACCACTTTTCTGGTAATTACGCCCCCAATTCATCTCCTTCAAGCAATTTTCTCATTATTCATCCAGATTTTATTCAATTTGTACTTCGATGACAATTTATCGTATAATTAGAGATATGAAGTTAAAACATTCTGCAAATCGGAAATTTACAATTGATGAAAATGGCAATTATTGCAGAATAATACTCTGGCAGGGGTGTCGAAGAGCTTGGCGCAGAGGAAGGTATCAGCTCCAAGTGTGGTGGTAGCTTCTGTGAGCTCAAATGGCAACGCTGCAGACCGAAACGTCAGCGTTTTGATGGAGAATACTCTCAAGGAGATGAGAGAGAATGCTCCCTCCCCTTCACAGTCGCAGGTGACGGAGATTCAACCAGCAGCATCTACTGTCGGCGGCGGGGTGGAAGATGTGTACGGAGAGGATACCGCCACCGAGGATCAGTACATCACCCCTTGGACTGTCACTGTAGCTAGGTCATCCAGTAATCTATACCAATTTCCTTTTCCTTATTTTGTGTGTGTGTGTTTTTGAGATTTAGTGGCTGTCGATGATTTCTATGTTGATGCTTTTGCTATAAATTGTGTAGGAGTATATCTTTTTAAGTTAGTAAAGATCTTGCAGTCTTTTCTGGGAAATATTATTTTTAAAGTGGGCCTTGTGAAATGATATTTCTATTCTGGGATAAAAGATTGTTTTCTTCTTTTCCTGTTTTTATTGCTTTGTTATTAGCTTGATCTTGATACGTAGCTATTTTGTTGAATGTGTTATGATTTGGGAATCCTTTATTTCTTTAATGAATATGAGCATTAAAGTGTTTGTTAATCCGCATAATATGAGAATTGATAAGGTGTGTTGTGTGTGAGATGGCAGTGTTGTTCACTGGCTAATTAATCCTTAGTGTTTCCTATGAATACAATGACTGTGGGACTGTTGCCTTCGGCCTTCCAATGATTCGAGTTTCTTTGGCTGTATGTTTCCCTAATCACGGTTCTTTGCTCCACAGTGGATATCCATTGCTGCGTGATCCACACTACAACAAAGGCCTCGCCTTTACTCTAAAAGAAAGGGATGCCCACTTTTTACGTGGCCTTCTCCCGCCAGTGGTTGTAAGCCAAGAGCTCCAGGTTAGCATAATAGACTTCTCAAATTCATGTTTTTTTTCTAAACATCCGCATGAATTGTAGTCATCCATGAAATTTAATAAGCATTTGTCTGCTTTCTCTCTCTTTGTTTGAGAAGGTTAAGAAAATGATGGCCAACATGCGCCAATACCAAGTGCCTTTGCAGAGATACATGGCTATGATGGATCTCCAGGTAATTATGCAATTATCAGATACACATTAGCTGTGGTGTTTGCCGTGTTTCTTAACTCTGGTTTCGAAAATATTGGATCTGCTTTTGTTTATGCATCGAGAAAACCTTGTGCTCAAGTTTGGTCTTTATTGTGCTATTCAGGAGAGAAATGAGAGACTGTTTTACAAGCTTCTCATTGAAAACGTTGAGGAGCTGCTTCCCGTAGTCTACACTCCGACTGTTGGGGAAGCGTGTCAAAAGTATGGGAGCATTTTCAGACAGCCCCAGGGCCTCTTCATCAGTCTGAAAGAAAAGTATATTTCGTCCTACCGATACAATTTGCTGCTTGGAGGTTCCTGTTGTGACATTTTAAACTGATGAGCTGTTGCTGTTTTGCAGGGGAAGAATACTGGAGGTATTGAGAAACTGGCCTGAGAAGAAGATCCAAGTTATTGTGGTGACAGATGGTGAGCGGATTTTAGGTCTTGGAGATCTTGGCTGCCAGGTAACTAACTCAATATTTTCTTCTTTTTTGAAATTCCGATGGGGTTGTGCTATATATATGAATTATATGAAAGATTATACAACAATGTGTTCGATAAGTCAAACATTCTTAGTATTAGTTGGGAAGTTTGTGAAAGATTCCTAGGAAAAGTGTCATGACCGCCCAATTCATTTGTGTTGAGTAGACCTTGTTGTTGTAAGAGTTCTTAATTCATGAGTTGTAGGAGGGATTTATGTCACCACACACAAACAAACACTAAAGCAAGTGTTGGAATTTGGATGCAGAGCGAGTGTTAGGACAACCAATGAGGGACGGTCATAATAACGTTTACAAGTCATTTTCAGATGTACTATTGATGTCTAAACCACGTCGTTTCTTTTTGTCCAAGTTACTTCTTTTTTATTCCAAGTTGCTTTTCTTTTTGTCGAATGAATTGGATCCATGAATCTAAGAAATGGTGAGAATTCTTGATCTCTCACAATTCGAATATCCAGGATTGGAATTGATAAACTAGTGGCTTCTTTGTGACCGTGTTCCTTGCCCGTACTATTTGTTTTGAATCTTGACATCGTTTAATGTCACCAGGGAATGGGGATACCCGTTGGGAAGCTTTCATTGTATTCAGCTCTTGGCGGCATTCGTCCTTCTGCTGTAAGTATCACGCTACTTTGGATTCATATATATAGTGAGGGTCTTTATACGACTTGTGCTTAGTGAATAATCCGTTATTAAGGGTCTGCTCTTATGCTTACAGTGCTTGCCTGTGACCATTGATGTGGGAACGAACAATGAGCAGTTGTTGAATGATGAATTTTATATCGGACTCAGGAGAAGGCGGGCAACTGGACAGGTTAACAATCTATACACATCTTTGCACCTTCTTGGAGTAAAATCTTGACGCAAGCATTACTTTTCCAATAACTTAATGCAATTTATCTTCATGAGCAGGAGTATGCAGAGCTCTTAGATGAGTTTATGAATGCAGTGAAGCAGAATTACGGAGAAAAAGTTCTAATCCAGGTTTGGTCTCACTTATACTAGTGAAAGGCGTGTTAACCAATTTGTTCGATAGTTCTGATTCTTAACGATGTCTTTCCTTCTGACGCTAACACAGTTTGAAGATTTTGCAAACCACAATGCTTTTGATCTCCTTGCCAAGTATGGAACTACCCATCTCGTGTTCAATGACGATATTCAGGTAAGTACACGCTCATCATTTCTTGCCTCTCTGTTGTCTTTGTTTTCCTTCTTTCATCTCCAATCACTATTAGTTTTTCATTATTTCTTTTTTATGTATATCAGGGTACAGCATCTGTGGTCCTTGCTGGTTTGATAACAGCACTCAATTTAGTCGGGGGTACCTTGTCTGATCATAGATTCTTGTTCCTTGGAGCTGGAGAGGTGTGTTTTTGTTATAAATCTCAATATCTTTTCCTATGATTGATCGAATTGTTAGAATAAGTAGACATCTCAACACTAATAATCTTTGATTAGGATATTAGCAAAATTCCTAAGATTTATACCACACTAGGATCACCTGGTTTTCCTCCTTGCTCATTAAATCTTCGTTCTGGTTTGACTTTGGTTTTTCTACTTGCAGGCTGGCACTGGTATTGCAGAGCTCATAGCACTTGAAATATCAAAGCAGGTACTGTAATTGACAAGAATTTGCATCTTTAGGATAATTTGTCGTACATTTATCTTCTTCTCTGATCTTAAATCCAGAATGATTGTTGTTGGAATTTATTTATACACATCCCCTTCTTATATGTAGACGAATGTCCCTGTGGAAGAGGCTCGTAAGAAGATCTTTCTGGTCGACTCAAAGGTATTGTAGTTCTTAATAGTTCATCTTGGCACTTCCATTTCTTTTTCCATCTGCAATAAAATCCCCAATTCCTTTTCAGGGTTTGATTGTTAAATCTCGTGTTGAGTCGCTTCAACATTTTAAGAGGCCATGGGCGCATGAACATGAACCTGTCAGAACTTTGTTAGATGCTGTGAAGGTATGATCTATCTTTTTATCGATTTATGCACAGATACGTATATATGCATTTGTATCTACATGATCATGTGCATCCTCAACTGTGGAATCATCTTATATGTCACATTGTGATAGGTCATCAAGCCAACAATATTAATAGGATCATCAGGAGCAGGGAGAACCTTCACAAAAGAAGTGGTCGAAGCAATGTCCGCTTTAAATGAGGTACACAATCTTATCTAGATCCCGATTTCATAAAGTCCACTCACTCGCCTTATAAAATTGCTCTTTATCTGTTTCCAGAAACCCGTCATTCTCGCTTTGTCAAACCCAACCTCACAGTCTGAGTGTACGGCTGAGGAAGCTTATACATGGAGCGAGGTGATGAGCCACCTTTCATCTTTAATATAAATTCTTCCATCTCGTGAAAGCTATTTTACTTATTTCTCCCTGTCAACTCCTCATCCAGGGTCGAGCTATTTTCGCTAGTGGGAGCCCGTTTAGCCCGGTCGAATATAATGGCAAATTTTATGCATCTGGCCAGGTTCAGTCTAAATATCCTTCAACAGAGTTTTATCCATTACTAAACTTTCCACACTACTCTTAGCTTTAATTTCTTCTGCAGGCAAACAATGCGTACATCTTTCCCGGATTTGGTCTCGGTTTGATAATCTCTGGCGCCATCCGTGTTCACGATGATATGCTTCTCGCAGCTTGTAAGTTCCTAACAATTATGATCCTAATTTAGACATTCCACATGATGAAACACAAAGAAATTTGCAAATCGAACTTCACTTTGGGTGTGTTTGGTATAACGGAATTGGATTTGTGTTTCGTCCAAACAGCGGAAGCACTAGCAGAACAGGTTAGCCAAGAGAACTTAGATAAAGGGCTCATATATCCACCATTTTCCAACATCAGGAAGATTTCAGCCCGAATCGCAGCCAGAGTAGCAGCGAAAGCCTATGAACTCGGTAAATATCTTTATTCTTAAGCCAAACGCATCCATGAGTAGCATTTGCGCGTAGCTAAGAAAAAGTAACACGGTCTTTGCTGTTGCTATCTTTACCGTGCAGGTTTGGCAACTCGTTTGCCGCAGCCAGAGCCGGAGAACCTTGAAAAATATGCCGAAAGCTGTATGTACAGCCCCAACTACCGCAACTACCGTTAAGCCAGCGGCAAGATATGCTAAGCCATTGCCATTTAAATCTATTTTATCTTTCATTTTGTGCTTCGTTTTCTTTTCTGAACACAAACGCGATGAATTCTGTGAGTGACTTATATAATGTAGGATTATAGATGTAGCTTGCTGAAATTTATGTTAGTCAACATGAAGTGGGTGAAACTGTGGTTTTGGTTGCATTGTATTGTAGTACTACCTTTTTAAAGCTAATGAATATATTCAGAGAATATAACTACTAACTAGTACTTTTTGGACACAAATTACACAAATGTATTGTACACGATTCTATATCGATCTTGGCAATCTATTATTCACGTAAATACAGAACTTTCAATTTTTCTAATTTGAGTAAATGGCAAAAAAACACAAATTCATGAAATTTGGTCACATTCTGGTCATTCACGCAACTTTGAAAAATTACCAATTACTAATTTGGACATTTTCTTAATTGTCTCATAAAACAACTTTGAAAAATTACCAATTACTAATTTGGACATTTTCTTAATTGTCTCATAAAACGGGGAAATTATTGTATGCTTTCAGCTGGGGATGTCAGTGTAGCCCGAAACTAGTGAGTTGGCCCGAATAGTCCGCCAAATTTATTGAGTTAGGGCTGAAAATTTCTAGTCCAATAAAATTTAAACCTGATTAACCCGCAACCCGTCATGGCCAGACCCAATAACCCGATGGGCTGGCCCGAACACCCGATAAAATTTATACTCCCTCCGTCCGCTATTAGAAGTCCCATTTATGGGCGGCACGGGTTTTAAGAAATGTTATAAAAGTGGATGGAAAAAAGTTAGTCGAATAGGGGTGCCCACTTGCATATATTAGTTTTAAATGAAATGTAAGTGGAATGTGTTAGTGGAAGGTGAGACCATATTACCATTTATGGTAAAAGTGAACCGGGACTCTTAAAATTACGGGATAGACCAGAATTTGACCAAACTTCATAGATTTTTTTTAGCCATTTACCCTTCTAATTTTTATTAGGCAACTTCTATTTTTAAATTTAAATATATGAATTTTGAGGGTTTTTTTTCCCCTCTATTCTCTCTGATAAAATTAAAGCTAATGTACAATACACTTTGCATATTATATCATCTACGTGGTAATATATGAACTATAAGATTTTTTTATTTTCTCCCAATAAACAATTTCAATCAAGATAATTTTTTTTTGAATTGCTCTAATTTTGCATTTTCTAAATTGTACTCCTAATGTTTAGTTTTTAGGCAATAAATATTTTTTTTACTATATTGAGCTATATTTAATGGTTTGAAAAATGAATAAATTTTATGAAATACTATAATGAATTGAAATATTTTCTATTTTTGTCTTAATTACATTTGGTTAGGATGATAAATATTTTCATTATTATGTAATTAATTACGCTTAATCTTTGTGATTTGAAAGAATCTGCATATATTATTTTTATTTAAAAATTATGTGATTTAATTTTTGATGAGTGTCCTTCAAAAACATAGATACAAGTAATAGTACTAGTTCTTGAAATTAATGATAAATTGCAAAAAGTAAAACGTCAATATGAATTAGACTAAATAAATTTGCAATTTATTCGAAACTATTCATAATATATAAATAAACCTGAGCACCTCCAATTCCAAAGATTTTATTTTACGCTTTGCAGCCTACACACAGTGATGCATGATTTTTCTCAGACTTTCAGCTCCTTAATTCACTTGATGTAGATGCTAGGGTTCTTCAATTTCAATTGGGGTTTTGGATTTGAGTCAGCTATTCCCCCTTTCCAGAGGCTGGATCACTTTCCCATACCACCCAATTCGATCCATTTTACGACATCTCGAACGCTTAACTTTTCATTCCGACTTCGTGAAGTCGAGAATTTGCTGCTAGGGTTATACCTACACTTCTCCCAGATTGGGAAGTTCAATTAGGGTTCATATCGCGGCAGGAGTTTTTTTTTTTGCTTAAATAAATAAATTAAGAGAAGATGTTTCAATACGCTGGATTCTAGCTTCCCTTTTCGAGATTTAAGGTTTTTGTTTTGAGAGGAATCGCCTTTTTTGGGGGTTAATTTGGTGTTTCCCGATTGCTTTTCGGAATCCAGCCATGGCGTCGTACAGGCCGTTCCATCCACCGCCGCACTCATCGTTTGCTCCGCCACCGCCGTCGAATCCGAACTCCCTGCCACCTCCACCACCAGCGGCGCCGCGCGGTGGAAGTCAGTATTCGCAGAATTGGGGGACCTACAGCGGCGGCGATGGCTCGAATTACAATTACCAGCTTCCAGGCTATGGATCATCGTCATCACAGCAGCATTTTAACCCTCCAGCCCCTCAACAGCAGCCGTATCAATTTCCGCCTCCTCCACCTCCACCTCCACCGGAGTTATCTTCTTACCCGCCTCCACCTCCACCTCCACCGCCACAATCTGCCCCAGCAGCCGCAATGTACTACCCGTCATCTCAGTATTCACAGTTTAATCAGCCACCACCTCCACCGGCTCGTCCTTCGTCTCCTCCTCCTCCACCTCCTCCTTTGCAGCCGTCATCGCCTCCACCATTACCTTCTTCCGCGCCTCTTTCCACGGGTGCAAGCAGGGAGAGTAGGCAACCCAATCCGGCCGCATCATCTAGGAAGGAGCATAAGCCACCACTGAGTAATAAACGACCGGGTGGGCGGATTGAGACTGAGGAGGAGAGAAGGGTAAGAAAGAAGAGGGAGTTTGAAAAGCACAAGCAAGAGGAGAAACACAAGCAACATCTCCGAGAGTCACAGAATAAAGTGCTGCAGAAGACCCAAATGCTGGCCTCCGGGGCCAAGGGCCATGGCTTGATTAGTGGATCTCATATGGGTGACAGAAAGAGCACTCCATTGTTAGGTGGTGATAGAATCGAAAACCGGCTGAAGAAGCCAACAACCTTCCTCTGCAAGTTGAAGTGAGTATATCTGAGCTTTTTCTCTTAGTCATCGTCATTAGATAAAATATGCACTAGCAATTTTGTGTTTTTTGTAGGTTCCGGAATGAACTACCTGATCCGTCTGCAAAGATGAAGCTTTTGTCATTAAAAAGGGACCCCGATAGGTATGGAACTTATCTCATGTTATAATTCAAGCACTTTCCTTCTCAGTCATGGTTAGCGGCTTATCACTGGTCACAAAATTGCAAGATTGATTAGTGGTGCATTTCTGATGCTATGATCTATTTCAAGTCTGATACATATGGTCTTTGCAGATACTGTAAATATCAAATCACATCGTTGGAGAAGAACTGGAAACCTCAGCTACATGTTGAACCTGATCTTGGAATACCTCTGGACCTTCTTGACCTGAGTGTATACAAGTAAACTTCTCTGGTCCTTCTTTCTTTCATGTACCTTAAATTGAGCTGCTCTTCTGATTCATTCCATCACTCTGTTGTTCAGTCCTCCAAAGGGTGAAAGGATACCCCTCAAGCCTGAGGATGAGGAGTTGTTACGTGATGATGAACCTATAACCCCGAGTAAGACTGATGGCATTAAAAAGAAAGAAAGGCCTACAGACAAAGGTGTCTCTTGGCTTGTTAAAACTCAGTACATATCACCTCTCAGTATGGAGTCCACTAAGCAGGTATCAGTTAGTTATTTGCTCACTACGAATTACTGCAGAATCTACTGGAAAAGTAACCAGAAATTTTTGATATTACGTGTAGTCTTTGACTGAAAAACAAGCAAAGGAATTGCGAGAATATCGAGGTCGGAGCCTCTTGGAGAACCTCAACAGTAGGTTAGTTTTTGGTTCGTGCAAGAAGAATTGTGATTGAACTATTCACATCAAATAACCTGTTGATTCCTATTTCTTTTCTTCAGGGATAGGAAAATTCAGGATATTGTGGCGACGTTTGAGGCATGCAAGACCAAGCCTGTTCATACAGTTAATCGACATCTACAGCCGAGAAGGATCCTCCCACTTTTACCTGATTTTAACAGGTATGCTATATTGTTGTGTCTTCATATACTTCACAATTTTAGCTATTTGCTGTTGTGTGTTTTGAGAGGAGTAATCTGGTATAAGTATAATTATTACTGCTGCAATAGTTTTGCTAGACCAGAAGATTACATTTTTAATTTCCTCATTTTTTTTTATTCAGGTATGAGGACCACTTCGTGGTTGCTACTTTTGATAGTGCTCCAACCGTGGATTCAGAAATCTACAGAAAATTGACTGCAGCTGATCGTGACGAGTACGAACAGAAAGTAAGTACACATTGATTAACTGTCAATGGGATTATGAGATTAATATTTTAGATAGTGCTGGAGTATGTAATATATATAACCTTCATGGTGTAACGAGTCATCTGGCTTTGAAGGCAATCATGAGAAGTTATGCGTCAACAAGCACGGACTCAGAAAGACCCAATGGATTCTTAGCATACATGGTGCCATCAGTAGACGAGGTATACTTTCCTCAAAATTTGAGGTTTGAATTTGTGCGTATCCATTAATATTCGAATTACTTAATCATCTTTCTTGGTTATGGTGACAGATAGAGAAGGACATATACGATGAAACTGAAGATGTCTCATATTCATGGGTCCGCGAGTATCACTGCGATGTACGTTTCCAAGATGTTTTTTTCTTTCAATTTTTTTTTGTTACTATAACTGCTTCTCTTATTAACTCCTTTGACCACTTGACAGGTTCGAGGTGATGATGTGGATGATCCAACAACCTACCTTGTGTCGTTTGGTGATACAGAAGCCAGATACCTGGTCTGTCCCTTTTTCAAGTTTACCTTTCAAGTTCCTTATTCCGTCAGCATGTTTGACTGATTCTTCTTGATGCAGCCCCTTCCAAACAAGCTAATCTTAAGGAAAAAGCGTGCCAGAGAGGGAAAATCAACCGAGGATGTGGAGCAATTTCCGGTGCCTAGGTCAGTAACAGTAAGGAGGCGAACCAACTTATCTATTAAAGACTTGACAGAGGAAGAGGTATGTAAAAAAACTCGTTACTCCCCCCTTGTTCGTCTATACAGTGCAGGTTCTCACTCCATGTTAATCAGGATTATGTACCGTTGAACGGTAATCTAAACTCGAGAAGTGGAAGGGGTGCCAGCATGGATATGGGACCCGGTCGCTTGCGTAGGATGAGTAGTCAGGACATGGAACCTGATGATTACAGCGGCGCTGAGGATGATTTATCTGAATAGTTGCTCTCTTCTCTCTCTTCCCCTTCCTTTCGGAAACCGCATTAATTTTTTTCCTTTCACCCCCTCCGGTAAATCAAACTACAGTGCTATTTAGATATCAAAGGAAGGAAAGCTGCATCACTTGCACAATGTTATCCTTTGATCAAACTTAATTGCAAACAAATACCTATAACATGCAATCAAGAGTGGTTGACATGATTTCTTACAACATGAGGAAAGCAGAATCTAACAGATTCCATGTAAGTATTTTTATTTCTTAAGTTGAGTATTCCTATGCTTCAGATATATTTACTTCTTCAGGGGGTTGAGATTCTAGCTTTGCCGCAGCTTGCAGCACCCGGCTTTGGACCTCCGACGAGGAGGGCGATGTAGGGAGTCCGTTCCGGTTCGTCTCCAGCTTCCCAGCAGCCCATGAAATCGCCTGACCTCCAAGTGCAACTGGTGCTAGCAGAGACCTAAGGTAGTAGTAAAATTTTCAACAGTACAGAAACCAAAATCTGTGTCTGAATAGTGGATATATGTTGCAACTGTATCTGTAGAATGCTTTTATTTGTTTAAATGGGAACCTTATATCTTGCTGGAAGTCTTTTGTACCTTGATACAACGCTATTCGTCTGAGTAGAGCCTGTTTGATCATGTATACGGTTATGATGCCAGATTTGGACAAAATGATGATCTCTCGTACCTGTCCGAGACTGATAACACCAATGAACTGTAGCGTCATTTCCCACTCTGCAAAAAGAGATTATAAGCATTGTTCCATAGAAACACAAACAAATGGTGATTCAATATGTAGAGATAGTTGCAGCAAGGAACTGCAGCGTCATGAATAAGCTGCTGCAGCAATGCCCTATATATGAAGATTTTGGTGTTAGTAAGTCTTTCTAGCCAAGAAATAAACAAAAATAGATAATTTCATACAATTAGTAGGGAAAATCCTTACCACTCCAAAAGCAACAAGTTTAAATGGGGTAGGTTTGATTTCCTCAAGGATAGCTTCAGCTTCCTGTGTATGTCAACAAAATTCAACCCTACCATAAAGAGAGCTATAGAACAAACAAGTGTGCTCAATGTAGAATTCGAGACCTCGTTGAGTATCGTAAGTGCTGTCTCCGGTTTGAGCTCTTTAACGCGACACCCTTGTTTCGAGCATGATGCGAAACCTCCTAGGACTTGGTATGCTCTCTGTTCTTGCACAAAAATTCACCATAAATACAAACTGTTCACATCAAATTTCAGTGTATTTATGCTGGTTTTTTTTCCTCTTGCCTTTGTTCCAAGCTTCCTCAGTGATCTTGCAACACTCTTGGAACGAGATCCATCAGCATCCATTACCAAAACCTTGGACCTGTCGTATAAAATATCAAACTGATTTCAGGAATCATTATAGAATACTTGAAAGTCTTGTTTATCAAGACTCATCTTGAGAATGTGACCATACTTGAACAACTTTGAGGTCGCTAATAACGACAGCAAGAAACGAGTCCTCCAAATCTCTTCCACCCTTCAGCAGCTACTGATGGAGCTCTCCACCTGAAGATTCATATGCCGTACAGAAATTGACATCTTTGAAACATTCTTTTCACATATCCTGAAAATCAAGTATTAGAGTACAAACCTCGGGTGGCCCTACGCTTGCATATAGGAACCGAGCACTCCTTCGAAGATCAGGAATACCGTCTTTATCTCTGAGATTCTTCACATCCAGAAATAGACCGCAAAGAACAGGTCATAATAAACAAGAATACGAAGTAAACTGAAACAACTGGACTACTTTTCTGCAACGGTAAACATTGACTATATCGAATAAGCAAATTTCTACCAAAGCAAATGCAAGAGAAATTACAGTCTATTGCCTCGGGCCGAATGTCAATAAGCACTGCGCTGTCCTTCCCTCATAAGAGCTCCACAGCTGATTTGGGAGATAAAATCTCCAGCATATCCACTATATTTCAAAACTCTATACGAACCCCTGCAAAAATCTGATGACAAATTTAATTTACATTTAAAAAGAGAGATAATTTTGAGCCTAGAGAAACAAGTGAACAAAGAGAAAACAAGAAATTTATACCACAGAAATGCTGAAGCCCCAAATACAAGAACAACTGGTGTGAGTGGATCGTTTGGATCCAAGCCGACTCTTTCCTCAAATCCCTCCAATGCGAAGTAGACCTTTACGTGTGAACATGTTAATAAGATAAAAGAAAACATTTCAAAAAAAGTTTTTTATTTTCAGAATGTTGTCGAATTTCACCTGCTGAAATGCAGAACCGATAGGACTCACTACTTCAGCAACGCGTCCTTCAGTTGATCTGAGAACATCTTGATAATCTTGAGGGAGAAATCCCTTCGCAAATTCATAACCATATCCAGCATTCTTCGTTAGCAAATCCTCTACTACAACTGTTCGCCTCAAGACATCGACTGCAGCAGATGCTGCTGCACCTGATCCATCCTTCAATCCACTCGACGCACCACTCAGCTTGTTACCAGCTCATTCTCCAGTTTGATCAAGAAACGTGTTAATATCGTTGATGACACTATCAACCGCCTCACTAGCACTTGTTAGGCAGCATTCAACGAAGAGGTGATGGTTTCTATTGAATCATTCAAAACATCCTCTCCTCCCTCAACAATATCCGCAAGCTGTGTGTTTTGGACAGACAACGGGTTCACATCAACGAGCAAAGAATCAGACACCACAGCAGGATCAATTGCCGCACCACTAACAGATACAGGAAGGCCAGGATCAACATAGCTAGGTTGGATATCAGTGCTACCAACGGCCTTACTGATAAAGTCTGTTAGCTGAGCCTCACTCGAGCTATCTACAAACACCAAATTAGGCCCTAAACCGCGCATGTCATCACTCTGGTACAATGACTGAGTTATGGTGTCTATAGGGCTAAACTGATAATCTTTCACAACATAATCCGAGTATAAACACGTAGCACCTCTTCGCCTGGAGAAATTCGAAATGTCTTGACTGATTTATTCACATTTGTGCAATCAAATGCCTTGGGGTACGAGGAAAAACATTTCAAACCTCCATAAGCAGGAATCTGCAGAACTATGTGTAACACTTGATCAGTTTCATACTAAACTAAAATAAAAAAACAATTCAGTATCAAATGAAATAGAAAGCAACAATAAAATCAATTAAATCAATTTGTTTACCTGTCCATGGCAGGAGCAGCTGGTGGTAGCTGAAGAAACAGGCAACATTGCCAATCAAACACCTCAATCAATAAAAAAAAAACTTATTATTTTGCTAAACCCTCATTTTTAGGGCAATAATCCCCCAACAAACACTGAAAGATGTGAACTTTGATTGAAACTAAGCTAAAGTAGAACAACCCATCCACAGTTTACAAGATTCTTAAAATGTGCTATGACAGAAATAGGACAACATTGTTTCTGGATTTCAATTTTTGTCTCTAAAATATGTTTGATTCCAATATTTAAGGAATTATCCAATGAAGTGAAGTGTAATTAAAACATGAGAGGTGGGAAAAATGCATGGACACTCTTTTCTCTCTTGTGGGGACAATTTTTAGATTTAGATTTGGACTTAAATTTCTTGTTTTAGTTTAAAGAAATGAATATTTGCCAATAACCTTTTTTTGACAGGAAAATTTAAATCAAAGTAAAATTTGCAATATTTAGAATTGGATATTAGTCATGCCAATTCCTGTAATTTGCCTTGATTTCTAAACGAAATGCTTTATTTCTCCTATTTCTGCCAAAAAATGAAAAACCCTTCAAGTCCACTGTATCATCATCTGTATGTCTAAAAGAGAACTAAGATTTCTCTCCCTTTTTAAAAATAATGCAAGCAAAGAAAATAAATAAATTCGAGAGGGCAGCGGCAATTCAAAACTTCTCTTCGAGATAAAGTGAATGGGAGGCAGCGATGAGGGCTGCGCCGATGCCCGACCCGTCAACGTAGTGCTCGAACACGACCCTTGTTCCAGTTGTGTCCCCGAGCAGATCGAACACCGTGCTCTCCAAGCACTTCCTGTACTCCGTGTAGTGCTCGTACAACCCGCCATCCATGGCTATTATAGTCTTCTCCTTGTTAACGTCCTTCCCCAACTTCTTCAGCACCCCCAAGATCCCCGCGGCTGCAAGGCGGGCCCCACGCGACGATATTATGTTGATGAGCTCCACCACAACCCGCCTCTTCTTCACCGAGGTATGAGATATCTGACAAACAAACAACGATAGAGACAAAGATACATCGTCTCATCATATATAGCCACGCTTGAGATCAAACAACAACACAAGGCGCTCCAAACGAGCAACGAAATAAACGAACAAACACTACCTCCAGTATACTCTTCAGTTTGTCATCAACCACCTTCAGATCAGGCGATGTATCGTGATGCATAGCCGACAATTCAGGTGTCCTGCGTTTATATACGCTCCAAAATCAAGCCTATACATCAACGGCTTCTTCTTTTTTTTCGTTTCTTTCATACATTGTACATATTCGTCGTTGATTATTTTCTATGTTCGCAATTTGAAACGCATAAATCACGTCATATAGTTCTCACGTAACCACAGATTGAAGTGACGAGCCGTGTGATAAATAAACTATGGTAGTAAGATTGGATCAAATCATCATGTTAAAAGTTGAAGTGATAATAAACCTCATTACTTCATAGAAATACCTCAAAATGAATGGACTTTTGAGTTTGGCCGGAACTTCATCGCCAAAAAAGCATGCTTCCTCAGCCAACCTAAGCAAAACGCGGCGTAAAATTTCTCCCAAGTACATCCCAGAAATTAGCTTCTCGAATATCTGCATTCGCAAAAGTTTTTAATGAGTTAAGCAGTCGAATAACGGAATAAGACATTACTCATACCTGTTCACCCGGATTCAGGCTTTCAACATCCATTGCGCTGTCATACTCAGTCAGTGGGAGATGCGACGATCTGAAGTTGCCCCACTCCATGTTTATCGCCTGTGTCGTGTAAGATTTGAGCCTTGATTCACATTAATAGTTTCGAGCTTAAAAGAGAAAACTAACCATTTCTCCAGATTTAGGCAAAGGACCGTGCCATTTAGGGATGGCTTGAGCACGTTCGACATATGCAGCATTCGATCCAGTGCCCAATATTACAGCAACAGAGACATCTGGATCAGAATGTCTCCCTCCTGCTAATGTCCCGATCGTATCATTAATCTGGCACGATAATCACAAACATAAATCAACGCCCTTTCTGTTCAAGTACATTTATATGTTTAACCTGGCATGATCATCAAATATGAACACAAAACTAAATAAACAAACGCACCAATGCAGCCACCCGCATATCAACGCCCTTTCTCTTCAGGGCTTTCGTTATTTCAACTACCACATCTTGGCCAACCTGCAACGGGCGATGTAAATGACTAACAAGCAATTTAACAAATAAAAATGTGCTTTAGATGAAGCAGTACCGTGTCATCAATAGAGAATCCTTTCGTCCACCTAATTAGAGTTCCAGAATTTATCGAGTTCTGCATCACCGGGAACGAGAAAGTGAAACCTAACTCCCTCTCCTTCCCAGCAGGCTGTTCATAAATTCGTTCTTCGTCAGCCACAAATGAAGCAAGCTTCTCCGCGATAAAGTCAAAAAGTGCCTGAAAATAACAGGTTTGGTTCGTTCAATAATGTCGTTAAAACTGGCAAACTACATGAACAGTAAGTAATAATTCCTGACGTCCGAGCTCCCACTCATCAGCGCTGGGGGGATTGATGCCTCGGCAAATTCCTGATGGACAACGCCACGCTCCCTGCCTCCTAGCTCAACGCGCAATACACGGAAGTTTGTCCCACCAAGATCTAGTGCATAAAAGATTCCTTCCTCATCACTGCCACACAAACCAAATGAATATAAACCAACAAACTCAAACAAGAATGTCCAATCATCCATCTGCAATTCCATGGCACAACAACTACTTATGCAAACATCTTTTGTTAAAGAATCATGCGCGAAAACCTCGGTGTCACGATCGGACCAAACAAGCTACAAATGGCTAGTGTATGAACATTTCATGAATCTACACAACAGAGGGCACATCAAGAATCATAATCCCTCCCACTTTCCTTTTTCGATCATCCCATAAAAATATCTCATTTCCATTCACCGAAAATTCTCTCAAACTCATTATCCATATACATTAATTTATTTACTAACGTATCCCATTAGAACACACCATTAAATACTAAGTAATAACAATGTGGGTCCCACCATCTATTGTCTCTCTTATTTTACCAATTAGTATGTATTAATTCTCGTGCCGTCAGGATCAACCGCCATGCAAACAAACAAGGACATGAGGAAAAACAGATCTTGCAAACTCTCTCAATCCATATCAAGAATCATCTAATTATGAAGAAACTTACAAATTCACACACACATATTGACATATATACAAAGAGGGAGAGAGAGAGGTTATATATATATATATACCCAGTGGGGAGATTATCGACATAGCTGATGAGCATCTTGAGCTTGCTGCCGCCCTCAGAAGCCAAACCAGCATGCATTTCAACAGTAAGGGCGTCTGCAATCTGCTTCAATCTGGCGTCGGGGGTCCCACATTTCTCCTCGAATTCCTTCACCAACGCCCTCGCACACGCCCACCTCCCAGAGTTCTTCATCCGCTGACGCACCACCAGCGCCGCACCGGCCACCACCGCTGCGGCCCCGATCACCGCCACCCCGACAGCTACCTTCCCCATTTTCGATCTCACTCGACTCAAGGAACGAAGGAATTAAAGAAAAGAAGTTGGGAAAATAGAGAAATTGAAGGAGAAAGGATGTTTATTTGTGGTGGTTTGTTTGTTGAGTTGAGTTAGTTTTTTCAGACTAAAATGTCAAGGTGGAAAATCCGACATTGAAGCTGTCTCCTCTACTTTGGAGATCTTCGCGGTCTTTTTTTCTTCAATTTTCCCTCATTTTGTGTCATTTAATGCAAAGGCTTTTGGAAATTCATCTATACTTTAATATGTATTTGAGCATAAAAATAGAACGTACACACATTTATTGTCCCAGTCGAATTGATTTATATTAACACATTTTTAAAATAAAAAATACCATTTTCTATATTATTCTTTTTGCCATTTTACACTTTCTCCCCATGTAATAGTAGTAAGTACTAAAAAATAATCCATTCGTCCGCAATAAAAATTTTGTTTTTCCATTTTGGTATGTTCACCGGTAAGAATCTTAAATCACATTTACTATAAATTATAGTAGGTTCCATATTTCATTAACTCATTTTTAAAATTAATATTTCCTCTTATCATAATCTAAGTGACGCATTTTTTCTTTTAGGATATTTTATTCTAAGTGATACATTTCATAAAGTAGAAAGTGTGACATATACTTTGGGATAGGGTAAGTATATACTTGAAAGGCTTCATGTTGTTGGCTAGGTTGAGTTTTATGGTGACTTTTATAATATTTGTCTC
This sequence comes from Salvia hispanica, assembly GCF_023119035.1. Classification (NCBI taxonomy): domain Eukaryota; kingdom Viridiplantae; phylum Streptophyta; class Magnoliopsida; order Lamiales; family Lamiaceae; genus Salvia; species Salvia hispanica. The sequence continues at coordinate 1,603,469 of NC_062966.1, read as the reverse complement.
GCTTGCTGTGGATAGCACAATCCGGATTTCGAGGCTCACTCGGACAAAATAAGCCTATTAATTAGTGCGCATGAGTTTTTCTGTACGCCTCAACAACTCTCTCACGAAAAGTCTTCACCTTCTAGTTGTTGTCGATAATCAGATCTTGCAAAGTGTTAATACACACTTCAAAGATATGGTGTATAATAAACATGTGTGTCCTGCTCCGTTATTGGAAACTTGGGAAATCAATGACTGCATACGAATGTCAATGTCAAGGATACCATCGATTTCAGCATGTACTCACCTAGGGGTGTTGACGAGTAGGGCGTCGAGGATCCGACAGAATCTGGAGTACCTGTTGGAAATAAAGAAGCGTACCATTCGCGCCATTGGTTTTTATCGTTGGCTATGATGCAAGAAAGAGAGATATCGAGGGAGAAAATTGAGATAAAAATAGATGTTTGGCATGCAAAAATATTAAATTGGAAAAGATGGAGTATATATAAATGAGCATTGTTGATTTTATTTTTTTTTAAAGGTAAAAATCCGTTGAGTAATAAATATATTGGTGTTTATAGGTATTTTTAAAATTATATTATTTGAGATTTATATAATTAAATTTTAATTGCTAAATTAAGATTCTGAACCGATCAAATTTATAATTTTAAGTTTGGAACTAATCCCTTATAGATATATAGTTAATCAAATTTCATGGCTAATTTAAGTTTTCAAAGAATTACACCAAATAAAAGAAAGACGAATAAATATACAAACGAAAGTGGTCAAAAGTTTATTAGATGAAGACAATGTTGTGCTATCTGAAGTCCGAACCAATCAAAACTTAAAATTAAATAGAAAATTCATCCTGAAGAGAACCAATGAAAAAGAATATTAACCAAAATACTCATCAAAAAGAGAAAACAACAACATAATATCAACCAAGACACCATAACCCATAATTCCGACAACCTTCCTCTCTCTCTTCTCCCCCTCTTTCTAGATATATTGATCACAATTTGTCAGAGGGGGGAATTAGTAAGTCTCTCATTTGTGTCTAAAATTTTTAAATTCCTGAATAATAATAATAATAATAAAAAAGAATCATTAGTATTTTTTGATATGGGTTTCTGTCTCTTTCTCTATCTCAGATGAGAGAGGTGGACACGATGGAGAAGAGGGTAAATCATGTAGATTGATACTCCGTATATGATTTGTTTTGTTTGTTTGATCGAAAATGAAAATCAAAGGATCAAAGGAGGTGGCCACAAATATGAATTTTGGGTTGACCGTGGCCTTGTCCCTCGGTGGGGCCCTTTTCACCTATCTCAAAATTAAAAACATCAAACTTCCTCCAGGTAAAAAAAACTAGTTAGACATTATATTGTAAATTTGTAATTAATACTAATTACATTTTTTATTCTTGCATGACTAATAGGTGATTTTAGAAATGTCGATTCAAGAGATGAAAATGGAGAGATCAAGAACGATGATCAGGTTAATTTCGTTATGATTTTGTTTTCGTTTCGATTTTACTATGATTTCGAGGCTTGTTCCATGCAGAGCGACGTCGTTTCATCGAGCAGTTTAGAGATCAGCAATCGAGTCAAAATGCTCGAGGAGAAGGAGAGGAAGCTTGAGCTCCGGCTCTTCGAATTCTACGGTATCAAGGAGCAAGAAACTGCGGTGATCGTGCTCCAAAACCGCCTTCGTTTGAACACCATGGAGGCGAAGCTCAAGATCGAGTCATTGATGTTGGACAATAAGCGGCTTGAAGCTCAGGCCGCGGATCATGCGAATGCCACAGCCGAGCTCCAGGCCGCCAATGCCAAGATCAAGATGCTGAGAAAGAAGCTCAAGTCGGAGGGCCAGAAGAATGTGGAGATGAAGATGCAACTCGAGGAGGCGTGCGAGTTGAGGTTGGAGTTGGAGGAGATGAAGAAGTGCAATGAGGTATTCAAGTTGGAGAACATTGAGCTCGCACAGAAGCTCGAGTACGTGCAGATGCTCGCAGTTGACAACGAAGAGGTGCGTAAATTACAGGACATATTGCTGGAAAAGTCATCAAATTTAGTCAATCCTGGTCAACTTACAAAAATAATCGATTACTATACCATAACTTTGATATCTTTCTCAATTGTCTCATGGCGAAAAATTCTAACGTGCTATGTGTATGACTTTGTGTACATGTCACTGACTAATTATGTAGTCGAACGTTTTATCAACATATTCTATTTGCACATTATACGTGCTTCTTTCCCGAATATGAGATTATAGACCAATTGCGAAAATTGTTAAGATCATGATATAAAGACTGTTTTTTTAAGATGCGGAATTGAACAGAAGTTGACTAAACGTAGGTTTTTATTTTCAGTAATTTGCGCTGGAGTTTACTAACTTATACGTACTTTCTTCATGATTCTAAGACTACAGAGTACAGACCAATTGTGAAAATTGTTAAAATCGTGATATAAAGCCTATTTTTGTATGATGCAGAATTGACCAGAACTTGACTAAACGTTTTTTCAGTAATTTGCGCGGGAGTTTACTAACTTATATTCTCACGTCCACAACCAATAGTCATGTTCGAATGTGCAGATGGCGGAGCTGAAAGAAGAGAGCCACCGTCTACAGCAAGAGAACAAAGATTTGAAAGACGAGATGCAACGGCTGAACGCGACCGACTTAGAAGAGCTCGTGTTCCTACGATGGATCAACACGTGCATCCGCAAGAACTACGAGCCGGTCTCGGGAAAGAACCTCAGCCCCAAGTCCGAGAAAAAGGTGAAGAAGCTCCTCCTCGAATACGCAAACAAACAAGGCAAGAGCATCGACTCCAACTACCTAGAATCCGACCAATGGTCGTCGTCGCAATCTCAAGCCTCGTGCATGACCGAGGAGCGCGAAGATCTGCACTTGGATCTCCCGCCCTCGTCCGCCAAGCCAAAACTCTTCGGGAAGCTGCGAAGGCTACTCCTCGGGAAAAGTTCTAGCCGGCAGAGTCCAACCCAATCCGGGGAGAGTCTCCCCGGTCGGTTGTCATGCGAATACCCGGCGGGATCACCGAGGGTGGTCGAGGCCGGGGGCCACGACATCAACGAGATCTTGTCAAGGAGCAGCTCACGCAGGTCCTTCGAAATCTCAAGGTCATACTCGCGAGGCGGCGCCGCCACCGCCGCCGCCACTTCTAAATATTCGTTTAGGAGTTTGTATGAATCTATTGCTTGATTTTGTCGATAGGGATTTTCATTTTTGATTAGTGAGAGCTGTTCTCCAAATTGGAAATTTTGACATTTCTTTTTTTTTTTTTTAATTAAACATGCGTCCTCTTCTACTTCAATTTTTGTAACACAAGTTACTTTTTATTACATAGAAATCCATTATAGTACTATCATAAAGATAGATTTAATTTTGGAAGCTCAATAAGATATAGAGTTCAAACTTTAAACAAGAAAACGTAAAAGTAGATTAATATGCTTCAAATAAATTTTACTAGTAACTAGTAAGTGTGCACGAACCTGATAGCAGCCAGTAATTATGGACATAAAAAGGTTAATAACGATTTGCTGACACACCAATTCATATCTGAGATAATTCCAAGTTATGAATTACTATAACAATTTAAAACCAAAGTATTTTGAATTAAAGCAAACAATAGTAATAAATTTACTATATAAGTTGTAATTAAATTGTTATAAAAATCACTAATCTACAACGAGAGTATTCTAGTGGTAAGTTATAAAAAAATATTACTAGTATTAATTCTCAACTTAAATCATGTCGAGTTGTTTTTTGTCTAGAGACCTCTGGTAAATGGTAATATTCATACTACTATTTTTTTTATCCGATGCTGGAAATGTGTAAATCTCATTGTTCATATTGCACTTTTTTTTATAGTTCCCTCAAGTTAAAAATATAGTTTGTATCTAAAACGCAAGATAGGGGGCATGGAGCTAAGGGCATCCACAATGGGACGCCCTAAGCGACGCCCTATACACCGCCATGTCAGCATTTTATCCTCCTCCTATTCCACCTGTAGTGGGGCGGACTATAGCCCGCCCTAAGCGACGCCCTAAGCATTTTATCTATTATTTGAATATTTAAATACTTCAAAATTTGGAAAAATAACTTCATTTCATTAAAATTCAAACATTACAATACAAAATAAAAAAAAAACTATAATTTCTCAACAGCGGCGGCTGCGGTTCCAAACTTCTTCAATCATGTCGGTCATGAGCTGAGTATGGTCTTGTTGGTTGCGCATTGAGGCCTGTCGTTGTAGAACCGAACCGAAGCCAGTCAGTAATCCTCGAGTGACAGGCGAGGTCGCCGTGCTGGAGCTAGATCTGGCTTCATCATCCACCCAATTGGTGACATGTCCACGTTCTTGTTCGACTATCATTTTATGCATGATGGTGCACGCATACATGACGTAGGCGATGACTTTCTTGTACCAGAAACGCGTCGGACCTTTCACAATTGCCCACCGCGATTGGAGCACCCCAAAAGTCCGCTCCACATCCTGCCGCGCGGACTCCTGCTTTGCCACAAACAAGACTCTCCTCTCACCAATTGGGCAGCTGATCGTCTTCAAAAAAACAGGCCACCTTGGGTATATGTCATCGGCCATGTAGTACCCCATATGATGTGTGCGGCCGTTGGCAGTGTACTGAATGGCCGGACCGCGACCCTGCACTGATCGGCGAATAGGGTGGACGAGTTGAGGACGTTGATGTCGTTTTTCGACCCGGCTACACCAAAGTAGGCATGCCAGATCCAGAGGCGGTGGTCAGCGACGGCTTCTAGGATCATCGTCGGGTGGCTGCCCTTGTAGCCGCTAGTAAATTGGCCTCTCCAGACCCGTCGGGCGCTCTTCCACCGCCGGTGCATACGCCGATGCTCCCTAGCATCCCAGGGAAGCCATGCACCGTCTCGTGCATCCGCATCAGGTTCTGGCAATCATCAGCAGTTGGGCGTCGCAAATATGTGTCGCCAAAAGCCTCCACAACTAACTTACAAAATTTCTTGAGACGTTCGCGGCCAGTTGTATCCCCGACGTGAAGGTACTCGTCGAACATATCCGTTGTTGTGCCGTAGGTCAACTGGCGGATCGCAACCGTGCACTTCTGCAACGGCGTAAGTCCGGGTTTGCCGATCCCGTCTTCCCGATACTGGAAGTACTCATCACGTCCCTCCGACGTGTGCACAATGCGGAGAAAAAGATCTCGACTCATTCTAAAACGTCGGTGAAAAACATTCGGGCCCCACCTTGGATTCTCGGCAAAATAATCTGCGAACAGACGTTCGTGCGGTACGTCGTGCTCGCGGGGGACATACGTTCGACGTCGTATCGGGCGAGGGACCCGCGCCTCCGCCGTCGCCGCCGCCGCCTGCTCCCGCTGCATTTGTGCCAAGCATTCCGCTTTGGCTTCATTAACGGCGTCGAACAAGGCTCGAGTCAAGGCCCGTCTGCAGCCATCCGATGTACTCAAATCGTAGTCGTCGGGATTCATTTTTGAGACGATGAGAGAGAATAATTGAAGAGAAATTGAAGAGAGGTGAAATTGGAGTGTGTGAAATGGTAGAGAATTGTAGTGTTTAAATAAGAAAATTTTTTGGAAAAATTAAAAAAAAAAAAAAAAAAACGCGTGAGCATCGTCCACGTCGTCCACAGTGGCGAACGATGGGTATCCTCCGCGCGTCGTCCGCGGACGATGGATAACCCATCGTCCGCGATGCTGCAGTGGCGGACGATGCGACAGACGATGCATCGTTCGTCGCATCGTCCGCCCCATTGCGGATGCCCTAACATGCTATGAAGGAGACACAGTCATTGAACTAGCATATGAAAAAAAAAATGGGTATATTACATTTTACAAATGATTTTCATCAAATTTTATTAAGAAATCACGGTCTATACTTCATATTTGGATGGATGTCAAATCAACACTTAAATCGCATTAGCAAATTAAAATTCACGAGTAATTTGTTCGATAAAAAAAAAAAAAACAACGTGAATACATTTTCACAGATTCCACTAATTGGAACGTGACGTCCATTCAACTTTCCAATTGCAAGCTAAGTTCGGAAAAAAAATATACTCCTACTCACTTTATCTTTAAAGTTTTTGCTCATCTCAAACTATTTATAATATTTCTATTTTAAACAAAAATTATAATATTTAATTAATATATTATACGGAGTAGTTAGTTAAGCATTTTTGTAATAAGTAACCTCTCATTACACTTAAAATATTAATTTAAATACACCAAAAAATTAATCTCAAATTTACTACCTAATTCAAGTATTCCATTTCCAATATTTTGAAGCCCAGTTTGGCCGTAGACATGTAATCGCCCCCAAAGGCCAACACATAGTAAGAGTTATGCACCAACTTTATAGTTTGATAAAGTGAAAGGGCAGAGTGTTAGAAGGTTTTAAACTTATTTAAAAAATATCACCAACTTCTGTTTTTAATCAAACCTCCCAAACTTTTTGTTTTTTTTTTCACCTCAATACATAAGAAGACAACATCATTTTAGCAAAAAACAAAATGGAAGTACCTCTAACTTCTGGGTATACGAAAAAACATCCTTTGAGTTTGAAATAAAACAAAATATCCTAGATATTGGAGATGTAAACATTACTTATATGAATACCATGATATATTATATAATAAAAAAAAAAGTTAAAAATTGGTACATTTGAAATTGTGTATATATTTTTGAAATAAGATAAGTTTTGAATATAAACAATGCAACACAAACGGTATTACTTTCAGTGTTCTATTTCGGACCGTTCCACATAATTTATCCCATTTCATTTTTATCATTTTTGGTAGTGGACCTTATATTCCACTAACTCATTTCTACTCACATTTTATTATAAAACTAATACTTTAAAAGTATCTCACCAACTTTTCCAACTCACTTTTTATTAGATTTCTTAAAATCCATACCAAATCAAAATGTCTTAAATTATCTAGGACGGATGAAGTACTGCGTTAAAATCATGATCACTTTAGTCAACAAAACAAACAATTCCAAAAATATTTATTTTGCAAATCACACTGTCACACAGAACCGACACTAAAATCCAATTCAATCAAGACATTATACATCCATCCACCATTAATGCTGATACCAAACCAAACCTCACAAACACCAGAAACATTCTTACAATATTAGTCACGTATTTTTCATTTTTCTTAAATACTAGCAGCAGTATAATTAGATTCCTCAGAAAATTAGAAACAAAAACAACCAACAAAACAAACTCTTCCCAAACCGAAAAAACTAAAAAATTAGCAGATAAACAACTCCTCTGCAGATTCTGTTTTTTGTTTCCCTAATTAATCTCACCTCAATGCTACTGAAAATTCGAGCTAGGTGTGTAAATTGCAAGATCCGGCCAATCTCCGCCGCCGCCGCCGCCCTGCAAATTCAAGAACTCATCACCATCACCGGAAACGTCCAAACCCGGATTCGCATCCTGGCCCGAACCCGCTTCGTCGAAATGGGCCGGCCCATTAGGGCCCAGCAAAGCGTCGAAGTGGTCCCCGCCTGAGCCCAGCAAAGAGCTGAAGCTCAAGCTATCAAATTGCCCACTGAAATTCTCTCCTCTCAGCGGCAATGTGTCGAACACCTCGCCGGCCTTGTCCTGATCGCTGCTTTTTCCGTCTTTGGGCGGCGGGGAGGGGGATACGTCTACGGCGGGGCGTTTGGAGGTGGCGGAGGAGGTTTCGGAGGAGCTCCGCTTGGAGGTCTTGCGAGAGCCGCCGCCGACGGGGATGTTCCGCAAGGTGCCGCCTTTGGTCCAGTAGCGCTTGCAGCTGCGGCAGAAATGGCGAGGCTGGGAGAGGTTGTAGTTGTTGTAGTAGCAGAATTTGGTGTTGTGGGAATCGCAGCGAGGGCATTTCAGCTGCTCCTGCTCCGGGAATTGAGGCTGCTGCTGCATTTTTTTTTGGTTGTTGAAAAAGATTGGATTTTTGGATGGGAAATTGAAGATCTGCGATGAGGGTTTGGAGAATTGGGGGTGAAAATTGAAGGTGGTGATGTGAAAGATCTGTGGGATTCCGCGTGAGAGAGACGATCCGACATCATGATATATACATACACGATGCATACAATACATACAAAACGAGGAGAGAGAGAGAGAGATGAATTGACAATCACTACAGAAGTCTCTCTCAAGTTGGAATTTTTGGGTGAGGTTTGACGTGACATGACTACTCATGGAGAACTAGTTTATTAATTAGAGGGGTGGTTTATTTCTTCTTAATCACTCATTAGAATAATATTTAGATTCTCTGCTGTTGAATGTGGTGTAGCAGCATAAATTCTGTTGATTGATTATTTTAGGCTTGGTTTTCTGTCTTGAAAATGATATGTACGCAATAAAAATAAAATATTGGCCCTAGATTTTAAAAGATAAGGTAGAAAATAATAAAATAAAAGAAATAAAAACTCCTTTAAGATGAGACGTCACATAAACAAATACATTACAAATTAGTTATGGTAAGAATTCTTTGAGGTTATTGAATCCATGATAGGATGGGAAATGACAAAATTATTCTCAGATTTTTGAGAAGTTTAAGAATAATTTCATTTTTTATTTATGTGTTAAAAATAAATTTTTATAAATGAAAATACTATTTAACTTATTAATTATTTCAAAATATAGTTAATCATCATTTTTTAATAAAATTATTGAATATTAACCAAAATATATTTTTAAATACTAGAAGCTAGCACACGTAATTAATAAATAGGTCCAAAAAGCTTTACCAAATAAATGTATGAGATCAGTGTTAGCATTAAATTATATTAATAAATATAAATAAAATGAATTAATGACATATTGGGCATACTTAACATATATAGTAAAGTGAAAAGAGACTGATAAATACAAATACACTAAAATAATAAAATGTGACATCATACATGTATTAGCCTACATAAGGAAAATAATAAGTTTATAAAATGACAAAAAATCAAATTACTTATCATGCAATCTTGACGCATTTATCAACAATAGTACTCTCTCATTCCCAAGATAATTGAATTATATTCCATTTTATATTATCTCAAGTTGGTTGAGTCAATTTACTTTATAATAAAAAGAAAACTAAATATTTAATCAATTATACTTTATATTTTCTTCTATTTTATTTTTTTATTTTTTTATTTTATTTTATATTATATTATATTTGTCTCATTCAAGATGTTCACTTTTTCTTTTTAGTTTGTCTCACTTGAGATGTTCACTTTCTGTATTTGGAAATAAACCATTTACTTCTCATTAAAATATTCAACTACTTCTTTCTCTCTACACTCCACCTAACAACTCCTCTTAAGATCCCGTACTACTCAATAATATAAACATCTTGAATGAGACTGAAAGAATATTTATTTAATCCACCATTTTTTTTTTTTTTTTTTGATATTCAAGCCCAAAAAAAATGGTCCAACTAAAATCAGATGGAGAGAGAGAATACATAATCTCCAAGATAGTTTTATACACAAAAGCACTCAATATTATGTACCTACAAGTCTACATTATAGAAGCACCTTCAAAAATCAAAATACTTCATGACCACATTGCATTTTTATTTCTTATTTTACTAATTCTTTATTATTTTATGCAATTTGAAATTATATTTTATAATTAAATTATGCAATTTTATTAAAATCAAATCACATAATAAAAAGCCAGAAATTATATAATTAAAAGCTAGATATATACATAATTAAAAGCAAAATATGATATGATATGATAGGGTGGATCATTATTCATCAGAGGTGTCCTATTTAAGATTTATTAGATGATCTTTCACATGGATGGATCCAATTCATAGTGAGAAGTGGCAAATGCCCCCATCTCAATTTTCCACATACATGTACATTTATATATCAAATTATATTAATTTATTAACTAAGAACTAAATTGCCCCTCCATATATTATAATAAAAAGTATAATTGCCCCGTCTAATAAAATAAAATAATTGCCCCGTCTAATAAAATAAAATGCAGTCAGAATCCAAGATAATAGAAAAGATGGATAAAGTATTTTCCTTTTCCTTAGAGAATAGAACATGCAGAAAAAATCCAAGGGTTTATAGTTGTCGATCAACAAAAATTAGAACTTCTCTAAAGAAAAATTTGAATATTTATATTTTTGCCCCCTCTACTATAATTTTCTAGCTCCGTCCTTGATCTTTCAACAGAAATATCTAATACGGGGGACGCAAGATGATGCAACACATCATAAATCATATTACATGCGTACGTAAAAACAATTGTTTAATTAATAGCTTGATATTAAATTATAAACATTAGGTAGTGGTCGAATTAGTGGAAATAAACAATTTAGGATTATTTAAATCTAAGGGGACCAATGGCATAGTCTTTTTATATGGCGTGAGTGTAAACGGAGAGACAAGAAGTCAATTTAAATTCTTATGTCAAAAGGTGATCTTTTAATCACAATCAACCTTAAATATATGTAATTAGGGTTCCATAATAATTTAGACAAGGTACCTTTTCCCTTTAATAATCCCAATATTCTCCTTGAAAAGTGTAAACACTAAACACGCACACCTTTGGTTGGAGGATGGATGTAAAAATCATCAATATATCTGATACATTTTATATTTATTGTTAGTTTAATTTATTTTCTCTCTTCTCTTGAAGAGAATTTCGTTCTTAAGGCTGCATAAAATGTTAAATCATTTAAAAAATAATAATTGTATAATTGATCAAAAAAATATGAACTTTAATAATATTACATGTGTAAATATATCTATAAGTTTAATTTTTAACACTTCTATTTCTTCTAAAATAACTATTACTCCCTTCAATTAAGATCGATACAATTTTTTTTTAGTTTATCCAGATAAGAGCATCCGCAATGGTGCATAGGCCAGGAGATCCCACAAACGCTTTCCCTTTGATTGCCGCCCATCGAGACCGGAGCACACCAAATGCCCCCTCCATTCGCGCGCCCCCCCGTCGGGTGGTTTCTTTCATCATTTTTTTTGCGGACGTTTTCACAAAGACCGCCACCGGGGGTATCCCATCCGCTGAAGAGCCCATATCATGCCTTGCCCCGTTGGCCACGAAGAGACCGGGCCGACGCCCGGCATTTCGGGAAAAGGGGGCAGTTCAGGGCGGGAGGCCGTTCGACTGGCACCCCAAAATACGATGCCGATCCCCGAACGCCACGCCTCGAGGATTATCGTGGGGTTCTTTGAAACCCGGGCCCTTCCAGGGGAGTTTTTTCCCCTCCCCAAGAAACCTTTTCCGCTAACATCCCGGGGGAAACCCCGCTTTTCCCCGGGATTCCCCATCAAACCCGAAATCTTCGGGGGGGTTAATACCGTCACCGAAAATGCCGATCACGCCCATTTTAAATCCTTCGAATTTCGGCGACACCACCGATTTGGGGGTACTCATCCCAAAGTCCCCCCCCGAGGCCCAACCGCCCGATTGCCGGTACTTTGGATAGGGGTGTGGCCGGGCCCCCCGCATCGGCCCCCGGGTTTAAAAAAATATATTGACCCCCTCCCTAACGATGCGATAAACAACCCCCGCGATTCCAAACCCCCGAACATGTTCGGGGAAAACCGGGGGACTGGGGGAAAAATCCCGCACCCGATTGCCCCACGGATCCCCATCAACACTGGGCGTGGGGACAACCGGGGAAGGGGGGGGGATCGCCCCCCTGTTTCCCCCATACGCAGTACCGCCCATCCCCGGGGTTTATAGCCTCCAATGTTTATCCTCCTTCTACCCCGGGGTCCCCCCCACTACCGCTACCGCTACCACCCGCGGGTCCATCGCCGATTCCTTAACAAAGCGAGAGAGAAAACCGTTAAAAAAAGTGGGCAAAAGAAAATGATAAAAACGTTTATATATGATTTAAAAAAAAAAAAACGAAAAACGGCGCCGGCCGACGGGCCTCCAAAGGGGGCTAGCCGACCCAAAGGTTTGCCGCCCAGAGGACGGCGAGCCCACCCAATCCGCGCCATTTTGGCCGACAGAATGGTTCGTAGCCGACCTGGGGGTGAATTTGGGCAGGAATTGGATGCTCTAAGGTGAGGAGTACTATATTTTTTTTTTTGAAAATTTTACCCAAATAATACATATAACCATTTTTCATTTTTTCCCAATTAAATATTCTATTATTTTTCTTTTTTCATTTAATATTTACACCATTTTCTCTCTTTAATTAAACTCATTAATGATAATTTCAAAAATTTGGGACTTTTGTTTTAAACTGGATTGAGGGTATACAAATTAAAGTTTACTATAAAATTTTGAGCTTTAAACCAAAGAGTATGAAAAAAAAAGGATACTGTAGTAGATTATTTGGTGTTTGATACTTAAACAGTAATAAAAATGGTGTAACTAAAAGTAGTCAAATGTGACGGTGCTATAAAATTTTTCTCGACTCTACAGTTTTTTTCATAGTCGATATTTCCTTTTCCCTCATAGGTTAAATCATTTTTCTATTTTGAAAAATTTTTTTTTTTATATTTTTTTTTATAATTTTATTTTCATATATGATACTTCCGTTTTTCACAATAAAACATATTTTTTTTCGTTTTAGTCTATAACAAGAGGGATTTACTTTTTTTCATAAAATAATTTGACTCACATCCATCAACTTATTTCACTCATATTTTATTATAAAACTAATATATATACTCCGTAAAAGAAACACATTTCTACTAACTTATTCAACCCATTTTTTTTATATTAATTAAAATTCGGATCCACATCAAAGGGACCATATCAAAAAAAGTAGAATAAAATATTTTCCCCTTTCTTTACTTCCTCTAATTTTATTCCTTTTATTTTATTCTATTTTTATTTTAGTCTCTTACTTTTTTTTATTTATCTAATTAAACCCTTAAATATTTATTTTTTTTTAAATTCTCCCAAAAAAAATTTCCCCCTCAATTACAAAACAATGGGAAAAATCCAAACCCGAGCCGAGCTGGTAAGTGGTAACCGACCAATCAAGCGGTCAAAACATAGTGGCATGCAATGTTGAATCTGACCGTCCATTTGGGCGCAAGCATATGAGTTGGTGCCGTTGTTTGGGGCTTTCTTATTGGGCCCAAAACCCTAAGAGTTCATAGTAGTGCGGTCTGACTATTTTTATACAAATTCAGCCGTACAATAATTATTGCTTTTTTCTTTTTCAATGTTTTTTTGTAATTTCGGAAACAATACAAAATACGCCAAAACTATGCTAATCTATTGATATATTTTTGGATGTAAAGAGTCACCATCTAAAGATACTTTAAGTAAGATATTTATTCTTTTGGTTTTTTTTAGTATTTATTTATATGAATTTGTGCTATTCTAAAATGAACATCCATGTGATAATGGTTTTCTTGCTCCAAACTGAAAATTTAG